>NC_091752.1:44491665-44746665 GCF_043380555.1 Nothobranchius furzeri
AGAATAAAGCAGTAGAGTGTGAAAAGTGGTCAGTGTGTCCTCCAGCAGTCTAAGCCTATAGCAGCATAACTACAGAGTTAACTCTGGATAATCTATCCTATTTAGATGTAGGCATGTTGGAGGCAGGGCAAGGGAGAGCCGTCTTTACCGACTGTACACTCCACCTCCCTGTAATCCCCCACTTGTCCAGATTTAGGCTATCATCAGAATTTAACTATAGGCCCTATCAAATAAAAATGTTTTAAGCCTATTTTTAAAAGTAGACAAAGTGTCTGCCTCACGGACTAAAGCTGGGAGCTGGTTCCACAGGAGAGGAGCCTGATAACTAAAAGATCTGCCTCCCATCCTAAGTTTAGATATTCTTGGAACCACCAGTAGACCTGCAGTCTGAGAGCGAAGTGCTCGGTTAGGAACATATGGAACAATCAGATTACTGATGTATGATGGACCTTGATTATTAAGAGCTTTATATGTGAGAAGAAGGATCTTAAAATCTATTCTGAATTTAACAGGTAGCCAATGTAGGGAAGCTAAGACAGGAGAGATATGATCTCTCTTTTTAATTCTCATCAGAACTCTAGCTGCAGCATTTTGGACAAGCTGAAGACTTTTAACTACATTCTGTGGACTTCCTGAGAGTAATGAATTACAGTAATCCAGTCTTGATGTAATAAATGCATGAACTCGTTTTTCAGCATCACTCCTGGAAAGTATGCTTCTAATCTTAGCAATATTCCGAAGGTGGAAAAAGGAAATCCGACAAACTTGTGAAACCTGGGATTTGAATGTCATGTCCTGGTCAAAGATAACACCAAGGTTCCTTGCTTTGTTCTCGGAGATTAATGTAATGCCATTAAGGTCAGGCGATTGGCTAAGCAATTTCCTTTTCTGGATTTCTGGTCCAAAGATGAGAACTTCCGTCTTGTCTTGATTTAAAAGCAAGAAGTTAAGAGTCATCCAATTTTTTATGTCCTCAAGACAAGCCTTTAATCTACCCAACCGATTAGGTTCATCAGGGTTAATGGATAAATATAACAGTATCGTCAGCATAACAGTGGAAGTTTATCCCATGCTGTCTAATGATTTTACCAAATGGGAGCATATATATAGTAAAAAGAATTGGTCCAAGCACTGAACCCTGTGGTACTCCACAAGTAACCCTGGAGTATGAAGAAGATTTGTCATGTACATTTACAAAATGAAATCTGTCAGACAGGTAGGATTTAAACCAGCCTAACGCTGTTCCTTTGATCCCTACAGCATGCTCAAGTCTTTCTAAAAGAACATTGTGATCAACTGTGTCAAAGGCAGCACTGAGATCTAAGAAGACTAGAACAGACACAAGATTCTTATCTGAGGCCATGAGAATATCATTTGTAACTCTCACTAATGCAGTTTCAGTGCTGTGATACTCTCTAAAACCAGACTGAAATTCCTCAAACAGAGCATTAGTGTTTAAATGCTCACATACTGCGATGGCCACTATTTTCTCCAGGACTTTGGATAAAAATGGAAGGTTAGATATTGGTCTATAATTCATTGGGTCATCTGGATCCAGAGAAGGCTTCTTAAGTGAAGGTTTGATTACAGCCACCTTAAAATCTTGTGGTACATACCCATTTACTAAGGATAGATTGATTATATCTAGAATGGGGGCAGTAACCAAAGGAAATGCATCTTTAAATAATTTGGTTGGGATTGGATCCAAAATGCAAGTTGAAGGTTTAGATGAAGCTAATATTTTTGATAACTCTGAAAGCTCAACTGGATCAAAACGGTTCAAGCACAGATGAGGTTCTAGAGTCACCTCAGAAGCTGCCTCAATTACTGAGGAAGAAGAATTCGCATTAGGGAGGATGCTAAAGATTTTGTTTCTAATAGAATTAATTTTACTTGTAAAAAATCCCATGAAGTCATTGCTGCTGAGGGCTAAGGGAATAGATGGCTCAGAGCTATGATTCTGTGTAAGTTTAGCAACTGTACTGAAAAGAAATTTAGGATTATGCTTATTCTCCTCAATTAATGCTGAAAAATAAGCAGTTCTAGTTTGTTGAAGCTTATTTTTATAAAGCACAAGACTATTTTTCCAGGACAGGTAGGCCTCCTCATGGTGCGTAGAGCGCCATGCTCTCTCCAATTTCCTAGAGTTTTGTTTTAAGGCTCGTAGATGAGAGTTAAACCAGGGAGCCAACTTCCTGTCCCTAATTACCTTCTTTTTTAAAGGGGCAACATCATCTAATGCCACACTTAAAGAGGAATTCACATGATGAACTAAGGCATCAATTTGTGAGAGGCTAGAACTGAAAATATTGCCCTCTGCTACATGCCTCTGAGATGCTGAGGACAGTAAAGATGGAACAGTTGATTTAAAAGACGCAACTGCGTTGTCAGATAGAGACCGACTATAATGAAATTTACTTTCATGTCTCGAGAACTCAGTTATAAAAAACTCAAAGGTTATCAGAAAGTGGTCCGAGAGGACTGGATTATGTGGAAAGATTGTTATTTCCTCACACTCAATGCCATAAGTCAGAACAAGGTCCAATGTATGATGGCAGGAGTGGGTGGAGCTATGTATTCTTTGAGTAAAACCAATTGAGTCTAAGATATTACTAAAGGCTACATTGAGGCAATCATTTTCGATGTCCACATCAGAATCAGAATCAGAAGAATTTTATTGCCAGCGCTCCTTTCAGAGCGTAGGAACTTGACTCCACAGTACAACCTGACCAAGGTTACACACACACACACACACACACATAGACAAGACAGATACAGGCAGACCATGGGAGCAGCCATAACGGCGCTCCTTTGTAGATGAGTAAGGGAATACAGGGAGGGAGAAAAAAGGCATTAACAGGGTTACACCAGCAGGGTGTAGCGCTCCAATGCAAAAAAAACACCCGACATGTAAGCAACAAACGTCACAGTTCACAACATGAGACCCGGTAGGTAGGGGGGTGGGGCTGGGATCCTGGTTTCATCAGCGGGGGCGGCCTGTGTGGCGCTCAACCAGCTGGCTCCGCAGGTGGGAGGGAGGTCAGGGGAAGCACAGAGAGCAGTGAGTCCTTCCGCTTCATGACCTTGGTAGAGAGCACAATCTGAAGGCGGGGGGGTGGGTGGATAGAGATTCACAGCATTTGTCTGCATTCCTTCCATGAATGTTGAAATCCCCCACTACAATGACCTTATCAGTATTTAGCACCAAATCAGATAAAAAATCAGAGATCTGATCCAAAAACTCAGAGTAAGGGCCTGGTGGACGATATAAAACTACAAACAAGAGTGGTTTTACAGTTTTGCTATCTGGATTAGGAAAACTAAGAATAAGATGTTCAAACGAACTGTAACTATTAATCTGTAAGGGACTGATTAATAAGTCCGAATGAAAAATGGTTGCCACTAGGGATGAGTACCGAATTCGGTACTTTTTAAGGTACCGACCGAATTCCATAGTACCGACCGAACACCGATTCACGTCATTTCAAACGGTGCCTCGTTTCGGTACTGCCAAGACAGTTGCGCATGCGCAAGAGCGTTATGTCGCCGGTCCCTGCGAGCCCGTTGTAAACAGAGCAAGCATGGTAGAAAGAACGCACGCTAAAGCTTGGGTCCACTTCACTAAATGTGATGGGTAACTGGGTGATGAAACTAGCGACAGACAACGATCTAAGTGAGACATCCTCATCTTAATCTGCTCCAGTAGGTAAATAAAATGTTTAAGATAACGTTACCTTGATTTGTTAGCTTCCGTTTCGCTATGGTGCGTTCGCTTTCTCCTCGGAACTCCGATTTTCCGACTAGAAGAACATGAACGCGCTCTAAAGTTTGGCTTTACTTTACTAAATGCGACGGGTGAATGGGTGAAGGTAAAACCAGCGACAACGATCTAAGTTTGAGGCATCATCGTTTTAATCTGCTCCAGCAGCTAAATAAACTGTTAAAGATAACGTTAACTTGATATGTTAGCTTCCATTGCCACCGTTGTTACCAGCTAATGGTGCGTTCGCTTTCTCCTCGGAAATTCTAACTTCCCAGTAGGAAAAATCAAATGAAAAAGGACGGCAAAAGGAATGAAGATACACAGTAAATTTAGTTCACAGTAAAGATGTTTGCTTCAGTTTAATTATCAGCTTATAAAACTACAAGGACGATGTTAAAATACAAACTTGTATGTTATTTATCGTGATATTTATCATATATGGTTATATATTGAGAAAAATATATATTTAATTATAAAAGAGAATTAAAATAATAAACACTCAAAAGTATCGAAAATTGGTACCGTTAAGTACCGGTATCGACTCGTAGGTACCGGGAATTAGTACCACTCCTCCTCCTCGCCCTGTACTTCGAGCAATATGATGATTTAAATAATTTGAAGGAGTCGACTCGTTTAAGCTAACATAGTCCTCTTGCTGCAGCCAGGATTCTGTGAGAGAGAGCAAAGAGATCTGATTATCACAAATCAACTCATTAACTAACAAAGTCTTAGAAAAAATGGATCTAATGTTCAACAACCCACATTTAATTTTTCTAGTTTTCTGCTCAGTTGAATTTGTTCTAATATTTATGAGATTTCCATGATTTGCTTTATTAAGCCTGATATTTAATCTGTGTGGTTTTGGCCATGGGCAGGACACTGTCTCTATTGGGTAGTGGGTGGGTAACAGTACAGAAGCTGCAGAGGGGTGGGTTAAACTACGACTCTGCTTCCTGGTCTGGACCCTGGGTTGTCATGGAGGACTAATAAAACTGGCCATATTCCTAGAAAGAAGAGCTGCACCATCCAAAGTGGGATGGATGCCGTCTCTCCGCATCAGACCAGGTTTTCCCCAAAAAGTTTTCCAATTATCAATGTAGCCCACGTTGTTTTCAGGACACCACCTAGACAACCAGCGGTTGAAGGACGGCATGGGGCTAAACATGTCGTCACTGGTCCGATCAGGCAGGGGGCCAGAGAAAATTACGGAGTCCGACATTGTTTTGGCAAACTTACACACCGATGCAACATTAATTTTAGTGACCTCCGATTGGCGTAACCGGGTGTCGTTACCGCCAGCGTGAATAACAATCTTACTGTATTTACGCTTATCCTTAGCCAGCAGTTTCAGATAAGATTTAATGTCGCCCGCTCTGGCCCCAGGTAAACATTTAACTATGGTTGCTGGAGTCTCTAATGCCACCTTTCTGACTATGGAGCTGCCAATGATCAGAGTCGGCTTATCAGTGGGTGCGTCACTGAGCGGGGAAAATCTATTAGAAACGTGGACGGGTTGGTGGTGGCCCACGGGCTGGGTTCTATGCTTCCTGCGTACCGTCACCCAGCCGGCCTGAGGTCCCGGCTGCTCGGGTTCCACTGGAGGGTCACTACGTGGTTATTCTGAGCTAGTTAGCCCCGCGCTAGCTAAGTAACTACGGCTGTTTACAGGTTTTTCAACAGCGCAGAGCCGGGACTCCAATTCCGACACCCTCGCCTCCAAAGCTACAAAAATGCTACATTTATTACACGTACCATTATCACTAAAGGAGGCAGAGGAGTAACTAAACATCTGACACAGAGAGCAAGAGATAGGAGACGGAGAAGCAGAGACAGAAGTAGCCATAGCCGTGCTGAGGCTAAGCTAACTGGACGAGCAAACTGTTCAGTACCAAATAAACTGCGTGCAAACTCAAATGGTTCCCTAAAAGCTAGGTGGAACAACAGAAAATGTGTGTTTTAGCGTGCTTTTGTGCTACAATAACTCAGAGATATCCAAGTACAGAGAAATTAAATCAGCTTTAGCGAGCCCCAAACACCAAACAGCTACACGGAGTGCAACACTGAAAACAGGAAACAGGAAACGCCTTACCGCCAGGGAGGCGGAAAATTTATCACGTTTAACCCTCTTATGACCATAAATATAACAAGTATTTTTTTTTTGTTTATGGCTTTAAAATTGTAATAAAAGTGTAAAATGTTTGTAACTCTGCTCCTTTTTCCAGAACAACCTCAGCTTTCAGTGTCTGGTTTGTATTTGTGTTTATGTTTATTAAAGTCTGTAAAACTGCAGCTTGAATGAAAAAAAACAGATTTGAATTTTCTTTATTATTATTATTATTATTATTACTAATCAGGAACTTCAAAATGACTTGAGCTAATTATGTCAAAAGAACTATTTAAACTCAGAACTGTGTTGCAAACACTCAGAAAACAGTGTGACCCCTGACCTCATGTTAACCAGTTTAATGACTGCAGCCTGTCTGTGACCACAGGTCTACGCTCTGGTCCAGAGAACGGGATACAGTAAAATAAATACTAGGTATCATCAAATAACACTCATGGGCTACTTCACAGCTGTAGCTACATTTCTACCAGCATTATGAAGATCAATAAGCAGATAAAAGGTTAAATGTAAACATTTCATTACAAAAAGTCAACTAATAAAATTCTGCACTGATAACATTTTATTTTCAGCTAAATAAATATTTATTGTACGCATAAATAATGCTGGAATGAAGCTGAATCATTTAGTAAACAGTTGAGTGTTCAAATAAAAACCATTGTGACTTTAATCTGTCCCTCCTCATGTCACCATCTACAGAAACAGCCTTCTGGGACGCCTGACCAACCAGGTGGATTTTATTTGTGACGTTTCCATAACTTTGTAAAAGCTGCTGATGAAGATGATCAGATCATCTCCTCCTTTCGGTTTTCTGCTCTCCCATCGCGGTCCACACCGTTTCTTTCTGTGACGCTGCAAAGCTGATTTCCTTCTAATAGCGATTTTTGGAGTAACATGAATTACATCATGTAATAGCTCGTTGGAAAGCTCGTTTTATGTACTTTTAGAAACCGTTTGAAGTGTTTTTATTTGATTAGTAATTCAGAAGTTATGACCCGGAGAATCTAGAGTGAGAAACATCCGTGATTCTTTGTGAGTTTCTTCAAAACTTCAGGAGAAGTCTCTCTCATGTCTTATTTTCTGTCCCAGACATGCAGCTACCTGACTGCTCCACACACACTAACCACGGACTCAAACACACGTAAACAAAACTTTGGTATTAAAATCCTTCCAGCTGACGTGAAGCAGGCAGAAAAAAAAACTTACAGTTAGATGAATGCAGACTCCTGTCCGCAGGGAAAACACCGGTCTGTCGTCTCCATGGATACAAGGTAGAGCGACAGCAAAGACAACCAATCACACGTTAGTATGATGCAGCAGAGCCAATCAGTTAGCTTGTAGGTGGGTCTAAGGGAAAATAGCCTTCAGCTTGAGGCGGCTGCCTCCGCATGGTCCTAGTGCCCGATTTGTATCAGTATAACAGTTTTGTACGGTAAAATCTAACGAACGACCGGAAAAAGGGCACTTTGGGCACTTCAGACAAAAGGGGCAGGGTCTCAAGCACCCTCCGCACCCCCCTCTGCACGTGCATGTATGGTACCAATATGACACAGCAAGTAACACCACGTTTTCAACACTGAACAAAGTTATAACCAAAAACAACACAATCCTCCCCAAATAGAGCAAACTAACTAAAAGCATGACTACCCACAATGCACCTCAACCCCTGCAGCTCTCTGCAGCCAATAGGTCGCTACCAGTCCAACTTTTAACCTGGTTTCACAAGGGAAGCACTGGCGGCATCATGAGTAAACTGTTCTGCTGCCGTTTTGCAACTGTGTGTGGTGATACTTGCTGTGTCATGTTGGTACCGTAAGTGAGGAGGCGGTTCACATGAATGGGACCACTGTGCCATTCCACTGTAACAGTAAAACAGTGGTGTGTGGTTAATTCAAAATTCTTGCAGCTCATTGTGTTCATCTCTCATTGGCTGTCCACAGTCATGTGTGGTGCAAGGCAAGTGTTCTACTTTGACTAGTCTTAGCCCTTTGTAGGGCACTCATTAAATTATTTTAATTTAAAAAATTTCAACTCGAGAGTGTTATTGTAGTCCATAACCAAGTGTATTTCTGTTGAAAGTTTCAAGAATGTTTATTTTCATGCAGAAAATCACACACACAAAAAAAGAAAACAAAGTGATCAAATATCAGTCGCATCAGTCCTGTGCTGACCTCCCTGCACTGGCTACCTGTCTTTTATTGGGCACATTTTAAATTCCTGTTTTTTGTCTTTAATTTCTTTGAGGGAGATGCCACTCCTTACATAGTGGCGCTCCTGAAGAGATATTTCCCTTCACACTGTCTGTGCTCTTCTTATCAGGGCCTCCTTGTCGTCCCCCGCAAAAAGTGTAAAACTCGGGAGGACCGGGCTTTCACAGTTCTAACCCCATCATTGCCACTTGCAATTAGGCTTTATAGCTCTTTGCCTCTATTCAAGAGTTGACTGAAAACTATATATTTTTCGTTTAGCATTTCCAGAACATGTTTGAAGTTGGCTTGCCTTAATTATATTTTTAATTCTTGTTTTTCATTGCTGTTTTACTTCTTGTTAACTTGCTTCTATTCAATGTTTTATTCCTCTGTCATTTTATTTTCAGTGTTATAACCCTCTCAGGCTCAAAATATGTTCTGATAAAATGACGAACAACTAAGTCCTTCAGGGGTACTTCAGAGTTCAAAAATGCTTATGAAATATGTATGTGGAGTAACCAGGTAGGTAGGTTTTAACGTTGCAAATCTGCAACACTTGCCTCCAGAGGGTTAACTTCTCTTTTCAAGATTGTATGTTTTTCTACGATGTGTTCTAGCACCTTGGGCCCCCAAATAGGGTTGTGGAAGGCGCTATATGTGAATAAAGCTTTAATTGATTGATTGATTGGTTGATTGATTGATTGATCTTCGAAGAACGCTGCCCACCAATCCATAACATCCCGAGTCGAAGTCAGCAGCACACCATTCACCATTGTAAACAGTGTTGGTAGTGAACTGCATTCCCCTCCTGAGGCGATGGATGGTGGACGAGAAGCTCCTCTAAGCAGTGTGGAAGTTTTGCTCTATGGCTCTATCAAACTCCTCCCATGCTTGGGTTTTGGTCTCTGTGGCCGCATCACCCAGGCCGCATTCAGCTTGGCCCGCTGGTACCCATCAGCTGCCTCTGGAGTCCCACAGGCCAAAAAGACCCAATTGGACTCTTTCTTCAGCTTGATGGCATCCATAACCGGTGGTGTCCACCAGCGAGTTTGGGGATTGCCACCACAACAGGATCTGACAACCCTGTGGCCGCAGCTTCGCTCAGCCGCCTCAACAAACTTGAATCTCCACCGAAGGGCCTTGAGTGTCTGTTAAGCCGGGTGTACACTGTGCAACTTTTTCACTCGCAGCGTTCAGCTTCAGCTCAAACTGTACGACTTCCTCGCAGAGCAGATCTCACGAGTCGTGTGCTCACACTGCACGACCCAGTTCTCGGATGCGATCTGACTGCTCACACTGTACGTCTGGTAGCAACACGTCGGCCCTAAAAATGTGCTAAAAATAGCAGTTTTTACTCAACACGTCAGACTTTTTTGTCTTGTCTTGCCTGTTGTCCTTCGGGAGTGCTGCAGGAGGACACACAGGGATTTATGGGGGTTGGATGAGGAAAACGGAATCAAGAGAGTAAATCTGTGTTTTGTGATCAGTTTAATTTGACATGAACACGACAAACACGCTTTCTTGACAATCTTTGTGAGTAAAAAAAACGTGTAGAAACAAAAACGAACAGCGTGTGTTATTAAGGAAATAGCGAGCGACCGGCGTTGATGCAGGATAGCACGCGCATGCGCCGTGAGCGGTTCTGATACTTTTTGGATCGTAGCTGCTCGCAGCGCTGCTTCAACAGTGCGATACCCTCACGAGGGACGAGCGAAATATTAAACACACCAGAAGTCCGTGCGACCTCACGACTGCTGATCGGCAGCTGGTCACGTGGTGTTAATCGCCTCTCGTAACCCCCTGTACACTACACGACTGCTCGGCGCAAAACTCGCCCCGATGTCGTGGATTCTCGCACGACTGGAAAATTGGCTCAAAAAAGGGAAAAAGTCGCACAGTGTACGCCCGGCTTTAGTGTTTGTTTTAGTCTTCTTAAACTTTTGCTTTGCACTATCTTTGATTGAGAAAAGAGAAGGAAACTCATCTGTGAGTAATCCTGTTGTCTAGTAGCTCCGGTTTGGGCCATCTGAAAACAATAAGTGCAATCAGGGGCTGTGAACGAGCTGTTTCTCCCCTCCCTGAAAACACTCATCAGGTGATCTAGGTGGGCTGTCCTCTCACCTGAAGCAAAGCTTAAAAAGCAACTGCAAGCACTTTCAAACAGACTTGAATCTTCACCGAAGGGCCTTGAGTGTCTGTTAGTGCTTGTTTTCGTCTTCTTAAACTTTTGTTTTGCACTATCTTCCATTGGGCAAAGAAAAGGAAACTCATTTGTGATTAATCCTGTGGTCTAGTAGCTCCGGTTTGGGCTATCTGAAAATAATAAGTGCAATCAGGGGATGTGAACGAGCTGTTTTTCCCCTCCCTGAAAACACTCATCAGGTGATATAGGTCTCAACCATTGCAATTAGCTGCTGCATGAACACCTGTTTCCAACTAGTAGCACAGCATAAGTTTGGTGGCATAACTGAAGCGTCAGCCCTTGTACATCTTAGGTGTGTTCTTGCTGTGTCGTGGTTCTAATTCCATGCTTTCTTTCTTTTTAAACACAGAAACAGTTTTGTTTACCTGTTTTGTAGCTACAGTTTCGCCGACGGCTGCCGGCTTCTTCAGGCTGACGCTGATGGTGGCGCGTCACTTCCTTCTCCATTTATCTGCGGGCAGCAGAGGACGTTGTCGCCCTCTACTGCCCGCTCTCCGACGATGCAGTCCCATGCGTGGTCCAGCGTGTAAACTCCGTCGTCCCTGTTCATGGTCCCACATCCACGTCTCCTTATCTTGATTGCTTCCTTGATCCATCTTTTGTATTTTTGTTGTTCAGTGGTTATGATCCGTGTGCTGTCCCAGTCCATTATATGGTTTTCTCTTAAGCAATGATCTGTTACGGCTGACTTCTTTATTGTACTTTCTGCTTCTTCTTTTGCTGCTCTTGTGTGTTTTCGATTTGCCTCTTTCTCGCACTCCTTTCTGTGTTCTATTGTTCGTGTGTTGAGTTGGCGTCCGGTTTCTCCTATGTATGTTTTATTGCAGAGTTTGCATGGGATTTCGTAAATGACTCCACATTTAAGTCCAGCTGATATTTTGTCTTTTGGGTGTACTAGTCTGTTTCTAACTGTTGTGTATGGTTTTGTTGGTGTGTTTATGTTGTGTTTTTTCATTGTTGCTCTTATTTTTTCCGTTATGCCTCTGATGTATGGTAGGGTTATCACTGGTTTTGGTTCTTGTCTTTCTGGGTTTCTGGTTCTTTTTTTGGGTTGTTCTTTGCTTTCTGTTTCTGTTTGTCGTTTTCCTTTGTTTATTGCCCATGTCGGGTATCTGCAGGTCTTTAAAGCATGTTGTATGTGTTTGTCTTCTTGTTTACGGTCTCTCTCTTCTGTTATTATGTTTGTTCAGTGATATAATGTTCTGATTACTGACATTTTGTGTATGGTGGGGTGTTCTGATGTCCATAATAGATATTGGTCTGTGTGCATTGGTTTCCTGTAAGTGTTTATGTTTAGGGTCCCGTCGGTCTGCCTGGTGATTTTCATATCCATAAAAGCTATGCTGCCTTCTGTTTCTAACTCATAAGTGAATTTTCACTGAATATATATCTATAGATATATATATCTATATGTATATCTATAAATATATATATATATATATATATATATATATATATATATATATATATATATATATAAATCCTAAGTGTAGATATATCTATATCTAAGAACTATAAATCATCAAATATATACAGAGCTACTTAAATCATATAATAACGCAGTAAGAAATTCAAGAAATGCATACCTATCCAAACTCATTCTAGACAATGAACAGAATCCCAGAATATGTTTTTCCACCATAAACAACATTTTAAACCATACATCCAATTCACCTCAGAAAACAGCCTCAAATGCACTCTGTGAGGAGTTTGCAGCCTACTTCAGAGGGAAGGTAGACACCATCAGAAGGAATATTTTATCCTCCATAAGTAATAAGGTTTAAGATAAATCTGAATATGTGTCTATACCAGAAGAAACACTGGACAGTTTTGTCCTGTATGTTGTATGTATAGGAAACCAGGATCTTGTGTTGAAATGTTTAAAGAAAAAATAGTTGATATGTATGATGATATAATCAACAGAAAAATGTGTTTTGTCTTTGAGGATTTTAACATTGACCTGTTGAATCCTCAAATGCAAAATGCAAATACAGAGTTTATTAATTCTATGTTTAGTCTGGGACTGTATCCACTAATAACTCGGCCAACTCGAATTACAAGAACTAGTGCGACACTGATCGACAATATTTTTACAAATATTCTTGAAAATGATGTGTTAAGTGGTCTTTTAATTACCGATATGTCTGATCATTTACCGGTTTTCACAGTTGTACAAAGGACAACGGTAACTACTCAAAGTGAATCTGTGGTTGTTACAAGGCAAAAAAATCAAGAAGCAGTAAATTCATTTAAAACTGACTTAATGGAACAAAATTAGGAGGAGGTTTATGTAGAAGATTTAAATATGGCTTATGGAAAAATTTTAAATATTGTAACTTCTCTTTATGAAAAAAATTGCCCATTGCTTTATAAGGTGGATAAGATTAAATATGCTTTATCTTGAGAGGCGCTATAGAAATGATATTTTCTTCTTTTCTTCTAAAAAGCCATGGATAACTAAGGGGATTCAGAAGGCTTGCAGGAAAAAAAAAGAAGCTGTATAAAGACTTTTTAAAGAAAATAACAGAGGAAGCAGAACTGAATTACAAGATATACAAGAATAAATTAATAAGTATTATGAGATCTAGTAAAAGAAATTATTACAGCAAATTATTGGAAGGAAATAAATCTAACATTAAAAATACGTGGTGCATATTAAATGATGTAATAAAAAAGGGTAGTGGCACCAATAGTCTTCCAAATATTTTTCTAACAAAAGACAATCAAGAAAATTATCAGTCTAAAGAAATAGCAAATCAATTCAATAAGTATTTTACTGAAATTGGGCCAAATTTGGCGAAGGATATATCAAATACTAAATTAGATGCTGATGCTGTGAGTAAAATAACAAATTTAGATAAAACCATATTTATTCAAGGCACAAATGAAAATGAAGTTATAACAGTTGTTAAAAAATTTAAAAGTAAAAAGTCAGCAGATTTACACGGATTTGATATGTCTGTTGTAAAAGAAATCATTGAGATTATAGCCAAACCACTTACACGTATTTGTAACTAGTCTCTCCAATCAGGAAGATTTCCTGAAAGGATGAAGGTTGCAAAGGTCATTCCTGTCTATAAGGCTGGAGACAAACATGACTTTTCTAATTACAGACCAATTTCTATTTGAAAAATACTAGAAACAATATTTCATAAAAGATTGTATGAGTTTATTGAGCATCATGATATTCTTTCTGAGCAGCAATATGGTTTTAGACGTGATCGGACAACTTCTCTGGCAATTGTTGATCTAGTGGAGAAAATATCTGATGCAATTGACAAGAAACAATATGCTGTTGGGGTGTTCTCAGACCTGACCAAAGCTTTTGATACTGTCAATCATGACTTATTAATTAAAAAAAAATGTGTAGATATGGCATCAGGGGTGTGGCCATTTACTGGATTAAGAGTGATTTAGAGAACAGACTCCAATATGTCCACATTAACAACACTGATTCACAGCTACTGACAGTGACCACCGTTGTTTATTCTTTATATTAATGACATATGTTTAGTTTCTAAAACATTGCATTTCATATTATTTGCAGATGATACTAATGTTCTAAGTTTTGGGAAAGATTTAATAACATTAATGGACAACGTTGAGAAAGAATTAAATGCATTAAAATGTTGGTTTAACTTAAATTAACTTTAAATAAAAAAAATTTATCATATTTACTAATAGCGCAATTACAGTGGATACACATCTCAAAAGAAATAATACAGAAATTGAAAGAGTGAATGAAATAAAATTTCTTGGTGTAACCATAGAAAAAAGTTAAGTTGGAAACC
Source organism: Nothobranchius furzeri (assembly GCF_043380555.1). Taxonomy (NCBI): domain Eukaryota; kingdom Metazoa; phylum Chordata; class Actinopteri; order Cyprinodontiformes; family Nothobranchiidae; genus Nothobranchius; species Nothobranchius furzeri. Next base: position 44,505,734 of record NC_091752.1, read on the forward strand.
GCATATTGACTCAATTAAAGCAAAGTTATCTAATCATTAGCAGTTCTCTATAAAGTTAAAGAATTTTTAGATGAAAATTTTTTATATCTTTTGTACTGTCCTTTAATTCTGCCTTATTTCATGTATTGTGTTGAAGTGTGGGGAAATACCTACGAAACCCACTTAAAGCCTTTGTTTATAATTCAGAAGGGAGTAATCCGACTTGTAAATAAAGCAGCTTGTAGAGAGCATACACATTTACTTTTTATTAGTTTAAAAGTATTAAAGCTAAGAGAATTAGTTACATTAAGAACTGCACAATTTATGTATAAAGCGATTAATAATTTGATGCCAAAACAAATTCAGGATCTGTTCCAGATCAGAGAGAGTGTTTATGATCTCAGAGGGTATAAAATGTTTAGAAAGCTTAAAGTAAGAACTAAAATGAAACAGCTTTGTATTTCTTGTGTTGGGGTTGATGTGTGGAATAAATTAGACCAGGAGCAAAAAGATTGTTCAACAATGGTAAAGTTTAAGGGTATGTTTAAATCAAATGTGATTAAATATTATGAATCAAGTCAATGAAAAAAATGCATAAAATATTAAAGGTCATTATTTTTTATAAAGCAAGAATGGTGATTTGAATATATTCCCATACATTTCAAATATGATGTAAAAATTATGGAATTGTTATGCTATTCTAAAATTTTGTTTAAGTTCAAAGGGTTTGGGGGGGTTGGGTTTATAAGCTTATGCTTCTGCCTGCACCCATTCTTAGAATTGTGTAAGTTGTGTGTTTGCTTGTAAACCTGCAAATGTTTTTTTGTTGTACTATTTTATTGTACTATTGATTTTAATTTCTCATTTCTCATTAAATAAAAAAAAGTGTCCTGGTTGAAGCTGAGACTCTTGATAAAGTTTTCTCCTCAGTGAGACCCACCACATGTGTTCTGGACCCAATTCCAACTTCGTTTTTTAAACAATTCTATGGATCTTTTAGTGATGAGATTTTAACCCTGATGAACTGCTCCCTTCAGACGGGAGTCTTTCCTGCTGCCTTTAAAAGGGCGGTGGTGAGGTCCCTGTTGAGGAAGAGCAATTTAGATTTTAATGAATTAAACAATTATCGACCGGTATCTAACTTACCATTTTTAAGCGAAATTTTAGAAAAGTTGGTTTTAAATCAACTAAATGATTTTATAAACACTAATAATGTCCTAGAGAAATTTCAGTCTGGTTTTAGGGTGAACCACAGCACCGAGACGGCCCTTCTGAAGATTTTAAATGATTTTAGAGTAAATTATGACAAACGGAAGTTGATAGTGTTGGTTCTACTGGATCTAAGTGCTGCTTTCGATACAGTAGACCACACTATTCTTTTAACTCGTTTAAAACAGATCTGCCTCTCTGGTGCTGTACATAGATGGTTCACATCCTATCTCACAGACAGGACTTTCATGGTGAGTTTTGTTAGGTAATTTTATTTTCCCGTCCAGGGTTACCTTAGGGAAAGTTCAACACGCAGGGGTTATATTAATAAGCCGATCGATTAACCCATACCAATCTTTACTAACAATAAACAATTTAGACTTTGCAAAGTGGAGTGAGATAAAATGATACACACGAGTCGGTAGTATATTCGCTCTCATCAGACAGAACCCTCAGAAAGCATTTATTAAGGACACACAAAATGGTAAAACACACACACATTTACACACACTAAAGCATTGATGCACACACTTTGACATTCCTTTAGACTCTCAGAGAGCAGGAAGACAACAGGTGCAACAACCAGAAAGCAGTCACAGGGCGTTCTTACTGATAAGCCAGGACTGGAAGGAAAGAGGCAAGGTCGAACCATAAATAAACTGGATGAAGCTTTCGAAAATAAACTGGATGAAGCTTTCCTTTAAAAGTAATGTATCCATAATTTATCCAACAAGTTTGGATACCTGTTCCTCTAGGGTCCATGGGATTACATGTGGTGTGCCCCAGGGTTCAATTTTAGGCCCAGTGCTTTTTAATCTTTATATGCTCCCTCTTGGCAGAGTCTTCAGGAGACATGGGGTTAACTTTCACAGTTATGCTGATGATACACAGTTGTACATCTCCGTGTCTCCTGATGACTCTCGGTCAATGGATGCACTTTTTAACTGTATTTTAGACATTAAATCCTGGATGGCAGAGAACTTTCTCCAGCTCAACCAGGACAAACCTGAAGTTTAGTCATTGGTCCTGAGGCCCAGAGAGAGAAGCTGTTACCGAAATTCCAATCTCTGTCTTTTAATCCATCCGAACAAGTGAAGAACCTGGGTTTGAGACTCTGAGCCGACTTTTATCCCACACATTAAAAATATCACAAAAATAGGTTTTTATCATCTAAAGAATATTGCCAAAGTCCGCCCCATTCTCTCTCGGGCCAATACGGAGATGCTGATGCATGCTTTTATCACCAGTAGAATAGACTGCAGTGATGCCCTGCTTTCTGGTCTTCCCAAAAATAGCATCTCAGGCTTACAACTTCTACAAAATTCGGCAGCACGTGTCCTGATGAGGACCAGGAGGTGGGAGCATATTACACCAGTTTTAGAATCATTGCATTGGCTCCCCGTATGTTTCAGGATCAATTTTAAGGTTCTTCTGATGGTTTTAAAGTGTCTTAATGGTCTTGGGTCTTCTTATCTCTTAGAACTGTTTTTACCATATGAACCCTCACGGCCTCTGTGCTCCTCTGGCAGGCGTCTCCTGGTCATCCCTAGAATCATTGCATTGAACACTCGCTCTCTTGGCAATAAATCATTCATTATTAAGGATTATTTTATTGACAATAACCTGGATTTCCTTCTCATAACGGAATCTTGGATTGCTCCTGATGATTTAGCGCTATTTCTGAAACTTTACCTGCTGACTGTGCATATTTTAATAATCCAAGAACAACTGGTCGTGGTGGTGGTCTTTTGACCATCTTCAAACGGACTATTGTCTGTAAACCCATCACCTTCCCTGATTTTACCAGCTTTGAGTTAACTGCCTTTGAACTGTGTTCTTCACCTCCCGTTCTCTGTGCCTTGCTGTACCGTCCTCCAAAATACAGCAGAGACTTTATAACCCAGTTTTCTGATATTTTATCTGATATCTGTTCACACTATGAATGTGTTCTTATCTTAGGTGATTTTAATATTCATGTTTGCTGCCCTGAGAAGCCTCTTGTGGGAGAATTTTTAAATGTTATTGACTCTTTTGGCCTGACCCAGTTGGTTAATATGCCAACACATGAACGCTCTCATATTTTGGATTTGGTTCTCACTCATGGCTTGAAGATCACTGACATGTTTGTTGATGCTGTCCATATTTCAGATCATTTCCCGGTTTTGTTTCGCCTTCATAGATCCAATGCCTCTTTAATTAATTTAATGCCTGCTCGCAGAGCCCGATCTTTTACACCATCTACTGCAACAGAATTCTGTACTTTATTCACTGATCTTGTTTCCACTTTGCCGGTGTTTTCTAGCACTGATGATTTGTTGCACTTTTTTCGATCTTCCTGCCTTACTGTGCTAGATCAGATAGCCCCTATGAGAACTAGACGCTCTAAAGTTCGGTCGGATCCCTGGATCAGTGCAACTACCAGATCTGTCAGGCGTGAGTGCAGAAGAGCCGAGCGTAGATGGAAAAAGGATAAGCTTCAGATTTCATACCAAATAATGATAGATACCTGGGCTCGTTACCAGAAAGTAGTTAAAGATGCCCGTAATAAATTCTTTTCAAATATTATTACTGCATCCTTTGGCAACCAGCGTGTCCTGTATCAGACCCTCAATGCTGTTCTTTCAGCCAGTGACCACCACTCTCTTACTACCTCGGATGCTCAATGCACTCAATTTTTGAAATTTTTCCTTGGAAAAATTGCTAGTATCCGGGCTCAGATTAGTTCTCCCCATGTCACTAGTCGTCCTGAACCCATTCGGCTTCGGTCTCTGGATAACTTTGACTTGCTTTCTTTGTCCTCTCTTGAGAACCTCCTGTCTGCCTTGAAGCCGTCAGGTTCTCCGGTTGACCCTGTTCCTCCACACCTCCTTAAAGAGACATATTCTGTCACTGGCCCCCTTATGCTGAGCATTATTAACAACAGCTTATCCACTGGTGTTGTAACCCGTGCTTTTAAACATGCAGTAGTTCAACCCGTTCTGAAGAAGCCTGGCCTTGACACCTCTGTTATGAGTAATTTTCGCCCGATCTCCAAGCTTCCATTTTTATCAAAACTGTTAGAGCGTGTCATGTTGTGTGGTAGATGCCTAACCCACGACATACAGAATCAGTCCACAGAGTCAAAGAAGATTGCAAACAATAATTTATTAGAAAAGGAGAACAGAAGGAGCTGCTAGGAAGTCTAGCAGTATTCGGCAGAGAAGCGAGGTTCGGGTGTGGAGAATCCTGGAGGAACAGGGAGAGTTAGGTCTGGCACTCGGAAATCTGAATGTTGGATCTGATGGAACTTACAGGTTGGAGGTGAGAGCTCGTGAGAGAGGGAGGAGTGACCGGTCTGGGGAGGGCAGGAGGCTTACTGGAGGCTGATGAGCTTGGAGTCCAAATGAGGAGGGAGCTGAGCATGAAGGGTAATGGTGATTCAGGAGGGAGGGTGGGCAGCCTGGAGTGGGAAGACCAGAGGAGGACGCTGAGAGACGAGTGGACAGTGAAGAAACCAGGTTGGTAGCAGCAAACGAGGTGAACTGATAGGTGATATCCAAGTTGAGTTAATCATCCAGCAAAGTGAAGGCGTCTCTCAGGAGCTTAAATATCCCTGGCCAGCTAATCAGCAGATTACCTGCAGCCTCCCAACTTCCAGGCACGCCCACCTGCAGAGGAGAGATGAGACTCTACACCAATTAGTGTGTGAAAAAACCCCAGACCGTGACAGTACCCCCCCCTCAAGGGACGCCACCCGGCGTCCTGGCAGAGGAGGAGGAGGCGGAGGAGGAGGCAGACCGGGCAGCCTCAAAATCCCTAATGAGGGAGGGGTCGTCAATCCAGGACCCCGGGACCCATTGCCTGTGCTCGGGCCCATAGCCCTCCCATTCCACCAGATACTGGAGACCTCGGCCACGACGCCTAACGTCCAGGAGGCGCCGGACCCGAAAACCGAGACCCCCATCAGCCAACCGAACCGGAGGAGGAGGAGCAGGAGGAGGGCAAAGGGGACTGGAGGAGACAGGCTTCAGGAGGGAAACATGAAAAACCGGATGTACCTTCATATGAGGGGGAAGCTCCAAACGGACAGACGAGGGATTGATGATTGAGGAGATGGTGAAGGGGCCGATGAACTTGGGGGACAATTTCTTGCAGTGGCCCTTCAATGCAATATCCCGGGTCGACAGCCAGACGCGCTGACCAGGCACATAGACTGGAGCTGGCCTCCGGTGACGGTCGGCTACGGTCAGCAGTCCTTTGCAGGGCCTTCTGCGTGGCTGACCAGGTACGCTTTGCACTCCTGAGGAACTGGGGAATGGAGACGACTGAGGAGGGAAACTCAGAAGGGAACAGGCAGGGCTGAAAACCAAGGGAGACCTCGAAAGGAGACAACCCGGTAGAAGAGGAGACATGTGAGTTATGGGCGTATTCGATCCAGGGTAGTTCTAAACTCCAGCGGGAGGGGTTGGAGGAACATAAACAACGGAGCATGGCACCTAGTTCCTGATTCATCCTCTCACACTGGCCATTAGATTGAGGATGAAATCCGGAGGTGAGGGCGACCTTGGCCCCGAGACAGGCGGCAAAATCCTTCCAGACTCGAGAAATGAACTGGGGACCTCGATCAGAGAGTATTTCGAATGGAATGCCATGTAACCTAAAAACGTGTTTCACCAAAAGTGCAGCTGATTCTGCAGCTGAAGGGAGGGCCTTTAAGGGGATGAGATGGCAAGCCTTAGAAAAACGGTCAACTACTGTCATGATTACTGAGAAGCCACGAGAAGGAGGCAGGCCAGTTACAAAATCCATGGCGATGTGGGACCATGGTCTAGACGGAACGTGTAATGGGTTGAGTAAGCCAGAGGGTGATTGATTACTGGTCTTATTGCGGGCACAGGTCTGGCAGGCGGCAATGTACTCCTTAGTGTCCTTAAACATAGTTGGCCACCAAAAGGTCCGTCTGATCAATGCTACCGTACGACTAACCCCAGGATGGACAGAAAACCTAGCTGTATGCCCCCAGTGGATTACCTTGCTTCTGACCGAAGGGGGAACAAATAATGTGTTTGGGGGTACCTTGCTTGGGCCCGGAGTGGTCTTGAGGGCCTCAAGTACTTGGTCTCGGACCTCCCAGGTTACGGACCCAATGACACAGTCAGGAGGGAGAATGGATGCTGGTTCTGGATTGGAGTCAGCCGAAAACTGTCGGGATAGGGCGTCCGGTTTGATGTTCTTAGTGCCTGGTCTGTAAGAGAGGACAAAATGGAACCGTGAAAAGAACAAGGACCACCTAGACTGTCTGGGATTCAACCTCTTTGCCTCCTTCAAATAGGCTAGGTTTTTGTGGTCTGTCCATATGATGATGGGGTGCTCAGCTCCCTCCAACCAGTGCCTCCACTCCTCCAGGGCGAGTTTCATGGCCAGGAGCTCCCGGTCCCCCACATCATAGTTTCTCTCGGCTGGGGAGAGGCGCCGGGAAAAAAAAGCACAGGGGTGGAGACGGTGGTCTGAGGGAGAAACCTGGGATAGGACGGCACCCACACCTGTATCCGATGCATCCACCTCGAGTGTGAATTGCCGAGAGGGATCTGGTCGGGTAAGAACCGGTGCTTGAGTAAACTTGTCTTTGAGGGCAGAGAAGGCACTCTCGGCTGTGGAATCCCAAACAAAAGGTCTCTTGATGGAGGTTAACTGAGTCAGCGGACTGGCAATCTGGCTGTAGCCCTTAATGAAACATCTGTAGAAATTTGCAAAACCCAGAAATCTTTGCAGCTCCTTACGTGTTGTGGGTGTTGGCCAGCTCTGTACCGCTTGGACCTTCTCAGGATCTGGTCCCAGTCTCCCACTCTCCAGAACAAAACCCAGGAACTTCACACTCGGGACATGGAATTCACACTTCTCCGCTTTCACGTAGAGGCGATTTTCCAAAAGGCGGTGGAGAACAGCACGGACATGTTTGGAATGCTCTTCAGGTGTCCTCGAAAAAATCAAGATATCATCAAGATACACAGTAACAAACTTGTTCACAAAATCAGCCAAAACCGAGTTCACCAAAGACTGAAAAACAGCTGGGGCATTGGTGAGCCCAAACGACATTACCAAATACTCGAAATGTCCCACTGGTGTCTTAAATGCCGTCTTCCATTCATCACCCTCCTTTATTCGGACGAGGTGGTATGCGTTCCTCAGGTCGAGTTTGGTGAAGATGGAGGCATCTTGTACAGGCTCAAAGGTTGACGATAACAAAGGTAATGGATATTTGTTTCTTACTGTTATCTGGTTGAGTCCTCGATAGTCGATACATGGTCGGAGAGTGCCATCCTTCTTTGTAACAAAGAAGAACCCCGCTCCCAGAGGGGATGTAGACGGTCGGATTATGCCAGCTGAGAGTGATTCTGAGATGTATTTTTCCATACACTCACGTTCTGGTCTTGAGATGTTGTAGAGACGGCTAGATGGAAGAGGAGCTCCAGGAAACAAGTCTATAGCACAATCAAAAGGCCTATGGGGGGGTAAGGAGGAAGCTTTATCCTTTGAAAATACCTGCAGTAGGTCGAAATATTCCTTGGGGACACCAGTGAGATCGGGAGGTGGTTGTTCAGGGGTTCTGCACTCAGAGCGGATTCGAGCTGTGCCCAGACAGGAAACGTGACATTGGTTGCTCCATTCCTCCACCCTGTTAGACACCCAGTTGATGCGGGGATTGTGGAGACTTAACCAGGGATGCCCCAAGACGATTTCTGACTGGTGACATGGAAAAACAAAAAAGGTCAGTGTTTCATGATGATTGCCAGAGATCGAGAGGTTAACCGGAACAGTTTTATGGGTTATAGAGGTTAGGAAGCTGCCATCTAAAGAAACAACCCTCGTTGGGGCCTCGAGTGGAATAGTGGTTATGCCGAGCCGATCAACTAGTAGTTGGTCTAATAGGTTCTGTTCACATCCAGAGTCAATCAGGGCTCGGGTGGATATTGAGGTTTTACTGAAGGTTAAAGAACAGTCTAAAGCACACCGAGACTTCATGAGTGCAGATGAACCGCCCACCAGTATCCTAGGTTCTACTGGTGGGCTCTGGAGTTTAAAGTCTTGGGACAGTCAGACACGAAATGGCCAGCTAGGCCACAGTACAAACAAAGACCAGATCTCATTCTTTTATCTCGTTCCTCCTGGCTTAGTCTAGCCCGGCCCAACTGCATGGGTTCGCTGGGGAGAGAGGATGGTGCTGGTTGGGCCGCCCTGGACTGAGTATGGGTCTGAAGATGAAAAAACGAATTGTTACCTTTATGACGGTCATTCAGTCTCCTCTCGATCCGGTTGCAGAGCATTATCAAGTCCTCCAGGTTTGTGGGTTCCTGGCAGAAAGCCAGCTGGTCTTGGAGGCGCTCGTTTAAGGCTTGTGAAAACGCCCCTTTTAATGAATCCTCGTCGAGAGTGGAAGCCGATGCCAGGGTCCTAAACTCGATGGCGAAGTCAGCCACTGATTGCTTGCCTTGGCGGAGGTTCCAGAGCTGTTTTGCTAGCTCTGAGGCGGGCTCGGATTTGTCAAATGTCAAGTTAAACTCGGATAAAAACTCAGTAAATGGGCCCGCAAGGAAGTTCGGAGAGCGGCTCTTGGCTTCTGCCCACCTGAGGGCCTTGCCGCGCAGTAATCCGACAATGTAGGAAATCTTGGCTGCGTCGGTTGCAAAAGACTCCGGGGAGCGTTGGAAAGCCAAGTTACACTGGAGGAGGAAACCTCTACAAACGTTTCGATCCCCGTTGAACGTCTCGGGGGGAGGAGACAAGGCAACCCGGAAGTTGGCCGGGATGGATGGTGCCAAGGTAACGGGTCCGGGCGGACTCAGAGCAGGAGGAGCAGAGGGTTCTGGATTGGTGAGCTGTTCACTTAATTGTTTAACCATCGCACCCAACTGAAACAGAGTCTGGTTAGCGTCTGACAGTTGTTTGGTGAGGGAATGAAGGGCTAAACTGTGTTGTGATAAGGTTTCGGTGATAACAGGTGGAACTGATTCGGTACTGAGGTTAGGATTCTGGCTGGATGATTCTGTCATGTTGTGTGGTAGATGCCTAACCCACGACATACAGAATCAGTCCACAGAGTCAAAGAAGATTGCAAACAATAATTTATTAGAAAAGGAGAACAGAAGGAGCTGCTAGGAAGTCTAGCAGTATTCGGCAGAGAAGCGAGGTTCGGGTGTGGAGAATCCTGGAGGAACAGGGAGAGTTAGGTCTGGCACTCGGAAATCTGAATGTTGGATCTGATGGAACTTACAGGTTGGAGGTGAGAGCTCGTGAGAGAGGGAGGAGTGACCGGTCTGGGGAGGGCAGGAGGCTTACTGGAGGCTGATGAGCTTGGAGTCCAAATGAGGAGGGAGCTGAGCATGAAGGGTAATGGTGATTCAGGAGGGAGGGTGGGCAGCCTGGAGTGGGAAGACCAGAGGAGGACGCTGAGAGACGAGTGGACAGTGAAGAAACCAGGTTGGTAGCAGCAAACGAGGTGAACTGATAGGTGATATCCAAGTTGAGTTAATCATCCAGCAAAGTGAAGGCGTCTCTCAGGAGCTTAAATATCCCTGGCCAGCTAATCAGCAGATTACCTGCAGCCTCCCAACTTCCAGGCACGCCCACCTGCAGAGGAGAGATGAGACTCTACACCAATTAGTGTGTGAAAAAACCCCAGACCGTGACAGAGCGTGCTGTTTTTAACCAAATTATGTCTCATCTAGATGATCATGGTTTAATGGATCCCTTCCAGTCAGGCTTCCGATCCCTCCATAGCACCGAGTCAGCTCATCTTTGTGTTTTTAATGACATTTTATTAACCCTTGACTCTGGTTCTAATGTATTGCTGGTTTTATTGGATCTGTCGGCTGCTTTCGATACGGTTGATCACGCTATTCTGCTGACTCGGCTGAACCAGCTGGTCGGCATCCAGGGGACTGCCTTAGACTGGTTTAGGTCCCACTTCTGTGACCGCACCTTTAATGTTATGATGGGTAGTGCTGCCTCCCCCTCTGCGGCTTTGACTTGTGGTGTTCCTCAGGGCTCTATTCTTGGACCCCTTTTATTTAATTTATATATTTTGCCCCTGGGTGACATTTTTAAAAAACACCACATTGATTACCATTTTTATGCAGACGATTGCCAATTATATGCATCTGTGAAGCCTAATGACTCCTTACTGCCCCTTGTTGAATGCTGCAATGATGTGAAGAGCTGGCTGTCAGAAAACTTTCTTTTGCTGAACGACGCTAAGACAGAGGCCATCATTTTCAGCCCTGGTACTTCTCAAAGTCCCCAACTGACCCTTCCATTTATCACAAGTGGGTTGAAAAACCGTGTCACAAACTTAGGGGTTGTGATGGACGCTAAACTAAAAATGGACATTCATGTCAACCAGGTAGTTAAGACCAGTTATTACCACCTGAGGCGTCTCTCTAAAGTTAAGCCCATTTTAAAAAGGCGTCATCTTCATTCAGTTGTCCATGCATTTATTACTTCCCGTCTCGACTACTCTAACTCAGTGCTATACGGTATCTCCTCCTCCACTCTTGCTCGACTTCAGCTTGTGCAGAACGCAGCAGCTCGTTTCTTGACTGGCACCAGGCAGCGGGAACACATCACACCGGTTTTAGCAAATCTTCATTGGCTCCCCATCCATCTCCGGATAGAGTTTAAGATCCTGGTTTTTGTGTTTAAATCCCTAAATAACTTAGCACCTGGCTACTTGTCTGAGCTCATTCACCCATATGTCCCTACAAGATCTCTCCGATCAGCTGACCAACACCTCCTACATGTCCCTAGCTCTCGCTGTAAGTCCCGCGGGGAGCGCGCCTTTTCAGTTTGTGCACCGAAGCTCTGGAACTACTTGCCCCTCCCGATCAGACTCTCTTCCTCTCTTTCCCTTTTTAAGTCTCGTTTAAAAACTCACTTTTATTCTCTGGCTTTTAATTCTGTCTAACTTATTCCCTTCCTACCTTTCCTTTTAGGGTTGGATTACTTGATTTTAATGGATTTAGTTTTTATTTTTGATTGTTTTTAATGTGTGTTTTGTTCAGCACTTTGGTCGGCTCTCATGCCGTGTTTAAATGTGCTATATAAATAAAATTGGTATGGTATGGTATCCCTAAAGTCAGGACACACACTCACGGCAAGGCGTCCTTCCAGTGTTATGGCCCTCGCCTCTGGAACGAGCTGCCAGAGGACCTCAGGGCCGCAGAGAACGTTCATGTTTTTAAGTCCAGGTTCAAGACCCATCTTTTTAGGTTGGCTTTTATCTAAATGTTTACTACAGTTTTATTTCTCGTTTTCATGATTATATTTTGTTGCTTGCTTTGCATATTTTTATATGAAGATATTTTAGCATTGTTTTCATTGTTTAATATTATTATTTTACTGTCTATATGACTTTATTTATTACTTATTTTCTAACTTTTGTCCCTTATATCAGCTCTTTTATTATATTTTTACTGATTTTAATCCAGTGTTTCCTCTGTAGGGGCCCTCTGCCCCAGGAACGGTGGTCAACTGTAGCTTTCTGGGTGCTCTATAGGTGGGGGCCTATGCTCCCCCTCCACTGAGCGCCCTGACTTAGTGTGGAAGACCTGATGCTGCCAGGGCAGACGGCTCCTCTGATGGTGTTTCCTTTCCTTACCTTACTTGGCTCATCTGGACTCAGCCAAATATAATTTTTACTTTGTGTGTGTGTGTGTGTGTGTGTGTGTGTGTGTGTGTGTGTGTGTGTATGTGTGCGTGTGTGTGTGTGTGTGTGCTTGCATATGTCTGTTAATGTTTTTAACCTGTTATGGGAATCTGGGGTCATTTCGTAAAGCACTTTGAGTAGTACTTTGTTTGAAAAGAGCTTTATAAATAAATCTGATTGATTGATTGATTGATGTTGCCTCTGTTGTTCATTCATGCCGCTTTGCGCTGTATAATAAATGAAAGATCAGACCATACCTAACACAACATGCCACCCAGCTCCTGGTGCAATCTACTGTCATCTCCTGCCTCGATTACTGCATTGCCCTTCTAACTGGTCTTCCAGGCTGTACTGTGAGACCTCTTCAAATGGTCCAGAACGCAGCGGGCGCGTCTGGTCTTGAATAGCCAAAAAGAACACACGTCACCCCTCTGTTCATTGAGCTCCTCTGGCTACCGCTAGCAGCACGCATCAAATGCAAATTGCTAACACTAGCATACAAAGTCTGAGATGGTACGGCTCCCATCTACCTGAATCCTCTTGCAAAGGCTTACGTCTCGGCCCGGCCGCTCCGGTCATCACAGGATCGTCGGCTAGCAGTGCCTACACCACCAGTGGACAATCCAGACTCTTCTCATGCATCGTTCCACAAATGTGGAATGACACTTCTAGCACTACCAGAACAGGACCTTCCCTTTCAATTTTCAAGAAACTCCTGAAGACCCTACTCTTCAGAGAGCATCTTCTAAACTAGCACCCTCCCTGCACCCGCCCCCCTCTCTACTGTCCACTCCTTTGTACCCTGATGTCAAGTTGTTGTTATTATTGTTGTTAGCCTCAAGGGCAACATGCCAATTATCGCTTGTAAGTCGCTTTGGACAAAAGTGTCTGCTAAATACATAAACATAAACATAAACAATGGAGGCACGGAACATGGCCCAATTGGACTCAATGTCCCCTGCCTTCTCCGGAACATTTTGGAAGTTTTGTCAGAGTTGGGAATTGAAACTTCTTTTGACAGGAGACTCTGCCAGACGTTCCCATCAGACCCTCACAATACATTTGGGCCTGCCAGGTCTGACTGGCATCCTCCCCCACCATCAAAGCTAACTAACCCCCAGGTAGCAGTTAGTTGACAGCTCCGCCCGTCCGTCTGAGTGTCCAAGACATGTGGCTGGAGATTAGATGGGACAAAAACAAAGCCAATCATCAAGCTGGCAGCCTAATGCATCCTGGTGCAAAGAGCACAAATGGACACCTTTATGTCTGAGCATGGTGTTAATTATGGACAATCCATGACGAGCACAGAAGTCCAATAACATACTACCATTCAAATACAGATCGGGAGACCGTTCCTCCCCATCACATCTCTCCAGGTCTCACTGTCGTTGCCCACATGAGCATTAAAGTCCCCCAGCAGAATGAGAGAGTCACCAGAAGGAGTGCTTTCCAGCACCTCCTCCAAGGTATACAACAATGGTGGGTAGTCTGAACTGTAGTTTGGTGCATGAGCACAGACCACAGTCAGGACCCATCCCCCCACACATAGACGGAGGGAGAATACACTCTCTTTCACCGGGGTAAACCCGAACACATACAGGCACATACGCAGGCACCAAGATGGGGCACAACTAATATGCCCACCCCTGCTCTGCACTTCTCAGTTGGGTGAACTGCAGAGTGGTAGTGTCCAGGCCCTTTCAAGGAAACTGATTCCAGAGCCAGAGCCATGTGTCGAGGTTAGTTCCAATATATCTAGTCAGAACCTCTCACACCAACTCAGGCTCCTTCCCCACCAGAGAGGTGACATTTCACATGCCGAGAGCCAGCTTCTGTAGCCGAGGATCACACCGCCAAGGTCCCCGCCTTCGGCCACCATCGATCACACATTGCACCCAACCCATTTGGCCCCTCCCACAAGTGGTGAGCCCATGGAAAGGAGGACCCAGGTTTCCTCTTTGGGCTCTGCACAGTCAGGCTCTGTGGGTGAGAGTCTGACCACCAGGTGCTTGCTGACGTGCCCTACCTCCAGGAATGTTTTTTTTTTTGGGGGGGGGGGGGGGGTGTCTGGGCAAGGGAACATTGTTTCCATTTGAGGTAATAATCATAAGGGGTTTTTGAGCAGCACTTTGTCTGATCCCTCACCTGTTTACCATGGAGTGTCATTCCAGAGGCATGACCTCAGACAACTTAGCTTCCAGGATCATTGGGACACTCAAACCTTTCCACCACAATAAGGTGGCAGCCCGTTTGAGAAATTCAAAATAATGCAGAAGAATCTGGTTAAAAAAAACTGTTTCAATTTTATTTTTAGATGTTGGGAGAAAACAGATCAGATACGATCATATTTCTGTAGGTGACTCTGATATCAATATTGATCCACTGTTGGAAAGGCAGCTCTTATCACCATGGTAACTCAGAAAAGGCAGCCCATAATACTGATCTACCCTCCATCCATCCTGGACCAAGTTAAATAATAATCATCCAAATAGTCTGGCCAAACAGAGATTAATGTGTGTGTGTGTGTGTGTGTGTGTGTGTGTGTGTGTGTGTGTGTGTGTGTGTGTGTGTGTGTGTGTGTTTTGCTGAGTCACATTAAGGTTCCTTACAGGACACACGCAGTGACAAATCAGCAGATTTCTTTTCCCTCCCGATGTTCCAGGTTGAGTCATGTGACACCATGTGTCATGAGCCCTGTGACCCGACAGCTGGGTGGGTTGGTGCCACATATGTGACTCCAGTGAGAGTGGACGTGTTAATGACCTCATGTAGAGGGTAAATACCTGAAGCTCCCCCCTGTCAGCTGATGGAGCATCTGGAAGAGAACTGTCCAGCTATTCTCAGGGAAAAACATTCTGCTGTTTTTCTTTGGAACATATTAAAATGCATCAACAGAGTGATTCCAGCCGCTGAGGGAACTCAGCAGGATTTGGCTGAACTTACAATGAAGGCATCTAAATAATCTATTGTTCCTCCTTCACTCCTCCTTCTATGCCTGATCTATTTGTTAAACTTCTCATGAGTTCTCCTCTTCTTCAGCACTTTTCGCTGTTTTCAAGCTTCACCACACAAAAAAAGTGCCAAGTAGCTTACACATTTTTCCCTTCCTCCCTTCCTGGTATACACCCCTCAGTTCCTCACATGCTCTCTCTCCACCCCTTCTCTCCTCTTTCATCCATTAGCAGGAAGAACAGATCGCTGGCAGACGTGAAGAGAGGAGGCAGACAGAGGCAGAAGAGACAAGTGAGTGAAGACGCAAAGAGCAGAGAGAAAAAACATGGACGTGTTCAAGAAGGGATTCTCCAAAGCAAAGGATGGAGTGGTGGCTGCCGCCGAGAAGACCAAGGCTGGAGTGGAGGAGGCTGCCACTAAGACCAAGGAGGGTGTCATCTATGTTGGTGAGAGTATGGATGGATGGATCGTATTAAGGTCAAACTGTAGCTTTAATTTGTTTTCCAAGTCTAAACCAAAAGAAAAAAACAAAGAATAAATACTGGGATAAAAGAGGGAATAATGATATAAAGTGTAAAACAAAAGATATCGATAAACTATGTGAGACAGTGAGAGAATAACAAGATTATTTATGTTACTGGAAACAGAAGAAGAAATGGGTGGAGGATGAGTGACTTTAGACACCAAAAGGATGGATTTATAGAAAGACCAGATGGATGGAACATGGTCCCAAAGGACAAATCCTAGAATATTTACAGAAAACAAACTTGTTTCTTTTAATTTCACCAGAAATCTCTTTTATTAATTATAATATATATTAGATGGCAAAAGATAGAAAATCCCAAATAATGATGGATGAAGGAGAAAAAGAGAATGAATAACAGTTGATGTTACATAATAGCCGGCATCAACAGCAATCTAATAAAATAGACACATTTGAATGTTTTATCACTAAAGTATATAAGAAAGAGAAAAGAACTGGAAGATAGATGACAGAATCACAAGACTGCTCAACTCCTTTAAGAAAAGTCATTAAGGATGAGAGGAGCAGGCTGGGATGATGAACACTAAATGATAAAGAACAGCAGAGTCATGGTGACATTGTGCATTAAAGCTGAGTAACAGGAGGCCAGGAACAAGGAATAAAAGATAGATGGAAGGATAAAACAGATCTTTTAAATTATTCATTATGTTCTTAACTGTAAAGTTTGTAGATGAATAATGAAGTAGGGAGTGGTCAAGAACGAGTGAAATTTCATACCAAGCTGGGATAAACATAGGGAGGGAAGAAGGGATAAAGGAGGAGGGAGAGATAGAGGGAAGGATGCTACAATGCGAATAAATTTGTTCAGGGAATATTTTAAACAACTTTAGTTTTCTGTTGAAAACACAGAGAATAATCAGCTGGAGCTAAAAGCCTGTTTCCTGTCAAACTGAGTTCATTCTCATAAATTCAGCTACAAAACGGAGAACAAGCCGTCTGGTGTGGGTTCCCAGTACCAGAACAGTTCACAGATAACCAGCACTGGTTCTGGTTCTATGTGTCCACCCAACTCCGGCTCATCCCTTGAGCCTTTTCCTGTCTGAATGATCCATAGTTTAACTTATTCAGCTGAATGTGTTCTGTCAGGAAAAAGAACTAAAGCTGAGTAAAAAGTCAGCCAAAGACCATCAGATGTTCTGGAGGATAGTTGATCCAGAACCACTTAAAACAACTAAAGTCTGGCTAATATTAAAAACAAAACTAAATTCTGTTGAATTTCTTAGTTTCCCAAAGCAGCTAGATTACCGTGATCATTTGTGAGGTTCCTCAAGGTTCTGTTCTATGCTCTTTCCCATTCCTATTAAATAAAATGCACTTTATTAAATAAAAACAGAATCCCGTCCTTGAGTCAGTTGATATCACTGGCTAATTAACAGATTTTTTTTTCTCTTATCGGCTTCAGTAGCTGCTCAGTCCTCAAACAGTTCAGTAAACACAGAAAAGGAACCAGACTGAAGATTTTGTTGGACAATCTTTAACAGTTGATATTTTAAGCTTGCACAAATAGCCCTTGTGTTGGATGTGCTAAGATTTGAGAATGATGGAATTATGAATGCGTGCATGTAGATGTGAGATTGCTTCAGGGAGAGAAAAGGTGAATCTGAGTGAAAATGATGGTTTGAATTAAACTTAGGTCTTATTAGAAAAACTGCATCAGAACGCTATCTATTGTGTTCTGCCTCACCGTACGTAGGACTCCCTTTCGGATCCGGACCTCGGAGGGCGTTATCCAGGTCACACCTTGGCTGGCAGAGAAGACGAAGGTGTGCTGACGGTCCAGTCCAGAGTTGACCTCGGTACACGTTGATGAAGCGTTTAACAGATGCGCTTGGTCAAGTTTAAATTAACTCAGAAATCAAAGACTCTGGACGAGTCTGCGTAAGCTGGTTGCATTACGCTATTCTGTCTGGCTTGACAGGAATAGCGTGGGGGGGAGAAAAGAGCCGGCGGGGCTCCGTTCCCCGTTGTCGTTTGTTCAGCACGTCCGCTCTCTTTCGTTGTCACTCTCCTTCTGACTAACTTACCAAAAACTACTTCTCTTCCCAAAGCAAACTTGTGCGTCAGAGCAAATGTGTTTTGGAGTTACTGTGAATCCAGACCTGTGTGAGCGAGTGTGAAGGTCATCGCTAAACATCTCCCAAAGACATTATTTAATTAAGTATTGATTCATTATATATTCATTATATATTTCATTATGATTACCCAAAGCATAATAATCATTCATTTGATTAAAATACATTTATAATGAGTAAAATGATAAAATGATTATTTAGCATTAATAATGAAGAAAGCGTAAGACTCTTTATTATGACTAGACTTCCTGTGAGAACTCCTTCTTCTGGAGATGCAGGTGTTAGATGTTGTTGATTCCTTGTAGACTTGCTGGCGGCTCAGGTCTTAATCTGTGGGTGAAAGTGCTGGTGACCCAGCTTTGACCCAGCCGGGCAAATACAACCTTTGGCACAGAAAAACCCATACTTCCTCACGCTACAATTGCCAGCAGTAAGTCAGGCTCGTTCCCAGTGAGAGTTGGACTCTGCCAAGGTTGCCCTTTGTCACCGATTCTGTTCCTAACCTTTATAGACAGGATTTCTAGGCGCAGCCAAGGTGTGGAGGGTTTTTGGTGGCCTGAGGATCAGGTCTCTGCTTTTTGCAGATGATGTGGTCCTGTTGGCTTCATCAGAACGTGATCTTCAGCTTTCGCTGGAGCGGTTCGCAGCCGAGTGTGAAGCAGCTGGGATGAGAATCAGCTCCTCTAAATCTGAGACCATGGTCTTGATTCGGAAAAGGGTAGATTGCCTTCTCCGGGTCAGGGATAAGGTCCTGCCCCAAGTGGAGGAGTTTAAGTATCTCGGGGTCTTGCTCACAAGTGAGGGACAACTGGAGCGTGAGATCGATAGGTGGATTGGTGCTGCATCTGCAGTGATGCGGGCATTGTACTGGTTTGTTGTGGTGAAGAGAGCGCTGAGTCAGAAGGCGAAGCTCTCAATTTACCGGTCGATCTACGTTCCTGCCCTCAACTATGGTCATGAGCTTTGGGTAGTGACCGAAAGAGCGAGATCGCAGATGCAAGCAGCCGAATTGAATTTTCTCCGAATAGTGGCTGGGCACTCCCTTAGAGATAGGGTGAGAAGCTCGGTCATTCGGTAGGGGCTCGGAGTAGACCCGCTGCTCCTCCACATCGAGAGGAGCCAGTTGAGGTGGCTCGGGCATCTGGTCAGGATGCCTCCTGGACCCCTCCCTAGTGAGGTTTTCCGGACATGTCCAACCGGGAGGAGACCTAAAGGTAGACCCAGGACACGGTGGAGGGACTATGTCTCTCACCTGGCCAGGTAACGCCTTGGGATTCCCCCGGAGGAGCTGGCCCAAGTGGCTGGGGAGAGGGAAGTTTGGGCCTCTCGCCTAAGGCTACTGCCCCCGCGACCCGACTTCGGATAAGCGGATGAAAATGGATGGATGGAAAATGACAAAATCCTCTGGTTGGATAACATTTTAACTATTAATGAACACTTTACATTTTAAAACTGAACTTGTAATTATTTCTATTTTAACTAGGTTCTTTTAAACACATTTTAACTAGTTTTTTATTTAATCATAACATAATTACAGTTTTTTTTATATTTTAGCCTATATAATCTAAAATAGATATTTTAGACCACGCCAGTAAAATTGCACATTTAAATGATCACCTCATGGGCTGGGATTACTGACTAGAAACCATATTACATAAAAGCCGAACAATCAAAATTAGTCTTCAAGACCTGTTGTGATGGTGACCATTTCATAGCAAGTGGTAGCTCATTCCAGAGTGTGGGAGCCAAGACCGAAAAAGCCCAATTACCTTTGGAACGTGTACCGAGATTGTGGGACAATCAGCAACTACAGCTCAGCCGAGCGTAGGGACTAGCGATGGGAACTCTGCATATTTTAAGAGAACCAGTTCTTACAACTCGACTCACGAAAATGAACCAGCTCTTTTGGCTCTCAAACGATTCCTCACATTTTTTGTTTCTTAAATGAATTCATCACCAGAAATTATACAAACTGTGCATAAACTGATACTAATCTACACTATATATTATATCAAGTAATCAAAAGGAATGGATACACATTAAATTTAGTTCACAGCAAAGATGTCTGGTTCAGTGTAATTTGCAGTTTACAAGGACCCACCATCACACAGTTTGTCCAGAGGGGAAAAGAGAGGAACAGGAGTACATGAGCTGGGTTTTAATTTGTGCATCATTTAGAAACAGTTTTGGTGGTTAAAGGTTCTCATGTTAAAGAATTTTGTACAACACTATGATGATAAAATACAATTGTATGTTATGTATCGTGATATTTATCAAATATGGTTATATATTGAGAAAAAATATTTACAGAAGAAATATAATTTGTAGGAGTTGGTAAATTGAGTGCTTTAAGAGCTCAATATATTACCTCTACTTATGACCAATAAGCTGTGATACTCTATATAAATATAGAATATCAACCTGCTTGGTCTTTGGGTGTTTAATCACAAGATTCTAGGATTCTTGTTTATTCAGGGATTGTAAACACTTTGTTTTGATTCAAGAAAGAGTCCGGTTTGTAAAAGTAAGAATTTTTTTCAAAACATTTAAAACGTGACAGGTTAACTAATATTTACTGTGATGGATGGATCTAGATGGAGGAGATGTGGTATATGGTGCCTATGTGTGAATGTGATGTTATCAGAACTTTTGTATCTAGGAGAGCTGAGTTCTGGGTGTAAAGGAAAAGAATTTGGTTTGCGTTAAGCTATGAAGTTGATTATTATCAAAAAGCATCAGACGCTATCTGCGTGTCTACTTCACCCGTTCTCGGAGACCCTCTTCGTGGATCCGAAGGTCAGAGAGGTCGGATGACCTCTGGCACAGAGGGCTGTAGAATACCATAGCCCCGACTCTTCAGTCCAGAGATGTCTCGGGTCACGACAGATGGATGGAATCTTTCGTCTGACAGACTCTTAAGGAGTCGGAACAAAATCAGCTTTGTTCTGCAGGAACCGTTTGCAGTGTCAGCTTTGCAACAACCTTGACGGCGTGTCAAAGGCAGCTTCTGGGTTAAAGAGACTTCACTACAGACGGCCGTTTCCGTAGCTTCCTCTAGAACTCAGTAGAACTGGAACACAACTCTGACTGCTGAATCACCAGAGTGATTCTGTTTTATATTCTCATATTAATTTCTTAACAAATCACAGTGTGCCATGTTAAGGGATATTACCAAGAATCTCAGAAACACACCTTCCTTCAGATACAGAGGTTCTGATTTGTGGGTAAGAAAATATCTATGTCACACGTTTGACTTTACTTTGTCCTTGTGTGAGTGTGGATGGTGATGGCCTTGCCATATCAAACATTACTGATCCATATATAAATTAATGTAATACTTCATTTCACAGATTAATCAAAACATTTCATTTAGTGTTCATATAACAGTTGTTCATCAACCAAATTATTCTTTATTGACTAATTAACCTATAAGTTTTAAATGTTCACATCATATTTAAGAGTTCATTCTTTGATTAAGCAGCCCTTACGAGCTGAGAGTGTTCACTTTATTCAGCGGCATATAGAGTCCTGTAGAACGATAAGGGAAGCTTGAGACCTTGAGGAGGGAGCATGATTGTTGACAATATGTTATCAAGTGTTCAGAGCTGCAGAGAGGCTCTGAACTCCAGCTGATGGGATGCAGGATCCGGCAGATTAAAGGAAACACATGCAGACTCTTGTCTCCATGTCGACCAGATATTGAAGGGTCAAACTGTACTTAAAACTGACCATTCCTGGACATTACAAATTAGATATTAAACACTCAAAAGTGTTGAAATTTGGTACTGTTAAGTACCAGTATTGATTCCTAGGTACCGGGAATTGGTACTGTATCGATTCAAAAGTCAAACATCCCTACACGTCACAGAGCAGAAAACATTATGAACTTTGATTTTTTGGCTTTAAATTGTGGATTTTGATTTAATAAGAAATTGTTGTACATGACATTTTTATAAAATACCGTGAGCGGTTAGGATAAAAAAAATCAGTCTTTTAGATTGGAAAGGGATCGTGATCTGTGTGTGTCCTTTTGTTTTGTGAGGAGAACTTTATTTTGCCACATTTCTTCCTATTCAACAGAGAGGGGAAAATGCTTTCAAATTCCAACAATGGATCTCTAGAGACTCATTACTAACTCAGCTTGTAAATTTAGTGAAAAGAAAACTTGAAGTTTAACGAAGAAGTCAGTGCTTCTTCATCAAATATGCATCATAAGAGGTCGGAGCAGAGGCTTCCTGTAATTCCATTCTTCCTGTAAATGATTTTATGTGCATCAGATCATCTTTCAGCATCACATCAAACATTTGAATCAGCTGGTCGCTGCAGGAAAACAGCCTTAGTTTCTTCACAGTTTCTGGGCCTCGGATTAGCAGACAGTGAATCACTGTCTGTGTTCACTCAAACAAAGAGTCTGCTCTGTTTGAAGAGTCACATGTTTGACCAGTTGGCGCCCACTGAGTGAATTAAGAATCTGGATAAGAATCAAAGAATAACAAAAGAGAGGCTGAATGCTGCCACTGCAGTTCCACTTATGTCCACTAGAGGCAGACAGACAGATAATGTAAATTGGATTGATGAGACTTTTTTTATATTTAGCTCATCAGCAAAAAGAGTGCTGATTTTACATAGTCCCATTATGAAAAAACAAAACACATCAGAGTAAGAGATGAAGCCAGGAAAAGGTATTATCTGAGAAAAAGTGTCCTAAAGTGATCAAAATTGCTTCTTTACATGTTCATGCAAATGAATATATTTTTATTTAAAGTTTTCACGAATTTAAACATGATAAAAGTGACATTCAATTTACCAATCAACGGCAGTGGGAATCATGCAACTCTGCATCAAGAAAGGACTTCTTGCCCAGACAAAAGGTCACATGCACATGCATTTCTCTTTGGACTGGGAGATTTCTGGAGATACTTATATTCATCCCACAGCAAATAAAGAAATAAAGAGGCAGATATATGGTTTGTTGCCTGGAGGCAACGGTATAACATAGAGCAGGGGTTGGCAACCTTTTTCCATCAAAGAGCCATTTGTACTCGTTTCCCACTGTAAAGAAAACACTGGGAGCCGCAGCGGCTGCGGTGTTGTGGGCGGGGCCTACCCTAAGACAGCCGAGAGCCGCTTTAACCAATCACAACAGGTGACAGCAACCAATACTGTTCGCTCATGTACCTTAAAGTTATCTTTCAACAGAAGATAATAAATAAAACAGTTTGTATAAAACTGACCCAGAACTTGTAGCCCGTCTGTGTCTACAGTACGTAGATATTTTTCACCCTGTTAGTGGTTTTAATGTTGAGCAGGTGACGCTTTTTGACACGTCACTCATGTCTCCTTTTAAAGCATGTTTAAACTGTTCAGAATACAAATCCAGGCTCTGCCTCTTTGGGTTGTTGTAATTAAACTTTGTACTGAACGAAACTTTACATTAAACAATGTTGAAAAGGTAAGAAAAGGATCCAATCAGTTTGTTCTTTTTCCTCATTTACAGAGATGGACATAACGGTGTAGTGTGTATGGCTCTGGTGTTAATCAAGTTTAATGTTCCTGTTTGCAACAGTCTTCACAAGAAGGCAACGCAGTTACATGATAGGGTTCACAATGACCGGATATTTCCCGTATTTGATCGTTTATTTTGACGGAGAAGCCTCAAACCTGCAGATGCGCTGATAATTTTATCGTTACGCACATCGCGGAGGTAGCTACACCAATCAAGAAAAGATTCCCATCAGAACATCTGAGCTGGACACTGAGCTCAGCGCAGCTCGCTGTCAGCATGCACGTAAGGTGCACAGCGAGCTGAAGATGTGGAGAGAGGCTTGGAGCGCGTCGCAGAACCAGAGCCATGCGGGGAGATTCCTCCCACTGAAGCGAGTGTCTTCCAAACCCTGTCTCTCAGAGAGACTTGTCACTTAGAAAATGTTCCCTGATTATGAAACTTTGGCTGAACAGTGCTTGTTCCTGTCTCCAGCATGGCGACGTATCCATGAGCCTGTCTGAGGTAAAAATCCAGAATCTCATATCCTCTTCAGCTCAGAAAGCTCTTATAGAGATATCTGATTATGCACAAGCAGGTGACCTGTCAACCGTTGGACCTGTTCAGGTTTATGCAGGCAATCTTTACATTTAGAATTGGCATACAGATAAAAATGAATGCAGTAAATAAAATATGTTTTAATTAAATATTCATTAATTATTTTACAAGCAGAGAGCCACATCAGATGGATGAAAGAGCCGCGGGTTGCCGACCCCTGCCATAGAGGTATCACCCCTATAGACAATGATGGATTCTATTTGAAGCAGCAACATGTTGTACCATTCCGTGTCAGTGATCGATCCAGTGTGAAGTAGGGGTAAGTCTGTTGGGTCATTTTGGTTTTGGGTTTGTTGGGGTTATAGGTCAACGAATAATTTGTAAGCTTTTACTTACTTTTTGGATTCTTCAATAAATTCGTAAATGTGGAACTATTTACCGATTTATTAATTAATTAGGATATCCGGAGATATCCACGGGGCACCACCCCCTCTAACAGGGGAAATGAATCCAAACCTCTTATCAATTCTGTCTGAACGTTCCGTGAATCTTAACGAGCTGCAGTTGAATTTTATATCACAAACAAATCCACTTGGAAGACAAAACTTAATTGAATAACATTTATTCAATTAATAAGGGGCTGCATGGTGGCGCAGTGGTTAGCACTGTTGCCTCGCAGCACAAAGGTCGCAGGTTCAAAACTTGCCTTTCTGCGTGGAGTTGCGTGTTCTCCCCATGCATGCGTGGGTTTTCTCCGGGTACTCCGGTTTCCCCCACAGATCACAACATGCCCTATAGGTAAAAAAAAAAATTGTAAGTCGCTTTGGGTAAAAGCATCTGCTAAGCACATAAAAGAACATAAAAAAAGAACATTATTAACTAATAATCACTTCAGCTCCTTCTGAAGCGTTTAGCCAATCAATATCAACCAACTTATTTTATCAACAAACAATTAAAATAATGAATAATAATAATGTGACGTGACAATCTGATATGGGATGATCAAAATGGTGTTCAAGTGGCTAGGATCTCTGAATGGAGTGGCTTTGAACACAAAATGTCTGACCCTTTGTCTGAGCAGAGATCAGATTTCAGCCTGTGTGCGTGCGTGTGTGTGTGTGTGTGTGTGTGTGTGTGTGTGTGTGTGTGTGTGTGTAAGCTGAGATGATGTCCAAGATGGCTGATGGCTGGAGCAAATACGACCAGCCTGTGTGGTGAGGGGGTGTGTTTAGCTCAGACCCTCTGTGAGATGACTTTCCTCCTCAGATACAGACACAAAAGGGTTTAGCTTACACTTTAAACTCAATCACAGTAACTTAAACACTTCAAAGGTTTAAAAAAATTAATAAACAACATAAAAGATCACTCATGAATGAATATCTAATAGTTTGTCAGCCTGGCCACAGCATAAACTATTTAAGATATTAAACAATGACAAACAAAACGGCTCTTCAAGATGATCCGATGGCGTTTTTGGTACGGAGAAGAAAAGCCGTCTGGTAATTTGAAGCAAATTGTGCGGTGTGACTGCTTATTGTTAACTATAGGAGAAACGGAAGAAAGAGAAATAGAGGAAAAAACAAAAGCTTGCGTGAGCGAACCCCCAAGGCGTCCCTTTTGTGTTCGCGCTGCAGGTCAGATGGTTTCTCCGTTGATTTGATGGTTTTCCGCTGCTTTTCCGCGTCTCGGCGTCGTCCACTTCAGCCGCCAGGCCTCGTGCACAATCTGTCCGGAGCCGTAGCAAGCGGGTGCGTCTTTCCACGCCAGTTGAACTAGACAAAAGACAAGATGAGTTTCGTTTGTCTCCCTTTTATAGACTCTGGTGGTCCGGCGGGAAGAGTCCGTGTGGCTCCCGCACATGTGCAGAACTTGTTTCCTGTATTTGGCGCCGCTTCCGGGAGCAGGGAATCCTGGGAAATGAAGTTGTAGCTGGCGCTGATGTTTAAATATGCTCTTCAGAGCGCAGATGACACAGTCTTTTGGAGAAATTACTGCATAGTAATTACTGCATAGTAATTTCCTCATGAGGGCATGCTGGCGTAGGAATATGTTCCAGCTTTTCAGAGCAGATGACACAGTCTTTTGGAGAAAATACTGAGTAGCAATTTCACATGAAGGCAGACCCTCAACAGGTTCAATATTTGGGCCCATTGAAAGCATTGGTGCAAAGTGCTGATCACATCATATAAATTAGGACATATTCAAAATAATAACAAAATTTAAAAAATAAAACATGAAAGTTAAAAAGCAATAACCAGAACTAAGTCTACAACCATTAAAGCTACATTCCCATAAGAATGTGCTGAAAACATTGTCAGGGATTGAAATGTGTCTTCAACCGACTTTTGAAAGACTGGAGTCATGGAGCTTTTCTGACACTCAGCAGCAGTGCATTTCAGAGCAACTGATAGGAGTTTTGGTTGACAGTCATAAAATCCAACTCAGCAGGCCCGATTACTGGATCTGCTAGTGCAGTGGTTCCTAACTTGGGGGTCCCGACCCCCACAAGGGGGCGCCAAAGCCTCTCAGTGGGTCGCCAGGACCTTTCCACTTTAAGGGGTTAAATCTTCATTTATTACTTGTTTATAGCCTGCATTTTGCTCACATTTTTTTTTCATGAGTGGAAAGTTTACTGATATTAAGACAGGAAATAATTAGTACAGAAAAAGTAACACACTTTTAAGAACATTTTGCTCAGCTCCCTGTTTTATTTTCAAGTGTCAAAAGTTCATTAAAGATAAGACTGGTTGATTAATCACAGCCTTTTGTCACGATCTGCCCCTGCCCGCCTGACTGTGTTCCTCTCCTGCCATGATTACCCTTATTGTTCTCACCTGTCCCTCGTTTACCTGCCCATGTTTCCCTAATTAGCCCTCTGTATTTAAACCACCTGTTTTGCCCCTGTCCTTTGTCAGTTCATTGTTGTTGTTTGTTGGTGTTCCTGTTCATCCCATCCTGCCATTAAACCATTTTTACTTTTACTGAAGCCTGCATTTTTACCTCCTGCTCAGCTCATCCACACATGGTCCGCCGTCTCCACCTCCTACACCGTGAAAGAATGAACTGAACAAAACCTGGACCCGTGGTGAGCACTTCTACATCTCCCTGGAGGATTTATTTATTTATTTTTTTCCTTTAGCAGAAGGAGATTCTGGCCCAGGGTGTTGGCGCATCCTACCTGTTCTCCGGGGTGGTCAAGCCTCTGGGTGGGTTTCGGCGCATCCAGTCCGTTTCCTGTGGTGGTCGAGCCCTTCTCCTCTCCTGCTTTCTGTCCCCGTCCTGTTTTTCACATGGAAGCCGCGGATCCTGGAGCTACAAGGGAGTTACACCCCCTACGCACGCCATTGTTCACCGGGGTGGTAGGGCTGGTCTCCCCGCTCTTCTCCTGCTTCCCTGCACCCAAGCCTCTGCCGGAGATCCAGCGAATCGTGCCGTGCACCTGCTCTGACCGGCTGTCGAGTGCCTGCCGCCGATCCTGGTTTTCTGGCGTCGCTCCTGCCGTTCGTCCACTTCCTGGTCCACGCTGTGGGGCTTATGCCTGCAGGTCTTGTACTGCTGCAGTCCCTGCTGGGTCCCACGCCTGCTCCAGCAGTTCTCTGCCTGGGTCCCACGCCTGCTCCAGCAGTTCTCTGCCTGGGTCCCACGCCTGCTCCAGCAGTTCTCTGCCTGGGCCCCACGCCTGCTCCTGCAGTTCTCTGCCTGGGTCCCACGCCTGCTCAAGTCCAGTCATGCTCCAGTCCAGTCATGTTCCGGTCCAGTCATGTTCCGGTCCAGTCATGTTCCGGTCCAGTCATGTTCCGGTCCAGTCATGTTCCAGTCCAGTCATGTTCCAGTCAAGTCCCTGTTCCAGCCTTCGAGTCCCCGTCTCCTGTGTCGTGTGGCCTTATGGGCGTCTGGTATCCGCCCTTAAGGGGGGGGGGGGGGTACTGTCACGATCTGCCCCTGCCCGCCTGACTGTGTTCCTCTCCTGCCATGATTACCCTTATTGTTCTCACCTGTCCATCGTTTACCTACCCATGTTTCCCTAATTAGCCCTCTGTATTTAAACCACCTGTTTTGCCCCTGTCCTTTGTCAGTTCATTGTTGTTGTTTGTTGGTGTTCCTGTTCATCCCATCCTGCCATTAAACCATTTTTACTTTTACTGAAGCCTGCATTTTTACCTCCTGCTCAGCTCATCCACACATGGTCCACCATCTCCACCTCCTACACCGTGCCACCTTTACAGTAAATAATCTAGTATAAACAGTAATATACACATTTAAGTACATTTTGCTCAGTGTATTTTTTATGTGTCAAATGTTTATTGAAAGGAATGATTGATTTATCAGTGTTTACAAGAAACAATGTGTTCAGAAAAGTAATACAAACTGTCAAGCACATTATGCTCTGTTTGGTTTTGTTAATGACTTTGTTCTGTACTGGAGCCTACTATTACTGTTATCTATTGAATCAAAGCATATTAAAATGTGCTTGAACAATTTTATCATTTCTTAATAATGTTTGTACTGGAAGAGAGAATGGAAGGGGGCCGTCAAAAATTTTACTGGTAAAAAACGGGGTCCCTTGGGAAAAAGGTTGGGAACCACTGTGCTAGTGTATCTTGACAGAACCTGACAGTGAACCAAAAGCCAGCTCAAATTTTTCATGATTGGTGAAATGTGCTCCCATCTCCTTCCTGTTAAAGCTCTGCTTGACCCCTATGATTGAAGCTTGATGTTTCGGTTCCTTCTCCAACTCTTAAAGATATCTTGACAAGTGAGGAAGGGTTTCACATGTTGTGTCCTACTTTCTCTACAAGCATGTTTTCAAGGTGACCAGTGGAAGCGGGTTGTTCTTGCAACAGTTTTGGTTCCATGACATCTCTAACATTCTCTTGCAAACTTAACTATTTCCAGTTCTTTCACCTCACCTCTGATTCACACCTGATTTCTGCCTCTTGTTCAGGAAACAAGACGATGGAGGGCGTGGTGACTGGTGTAAACACAGGTAAACCAACAGCTTTCTTTGTCCTCCTCGATATGGCATTTACAGTTGCATCTCAGTAATAATTGTTAAAGATTTTAAGTAACATTAGCTGTAAACTTGTGCTGCATAAATTACCTACATTGATTTACATTCACATTTGTACATCCAAATGACTCCAAACAACTAAATTCACAAGAAATAAATATTTTTCTGAAAATCATTGGGGAACGTGGAGGTGATTTTTAGTGAATGTGAGCTGGTGTCAGCACCAGATCTAATTCACACCACATGATTGGCTGTACATGGGCATGTTTACGTAGAAGAATTTGGTTGGTCCTGACAAATTGCCACTGTTACATTAGCACTTAATGTGCTTGGGTAGCCACATCTGCTCAGGGTGGGGTTGTAGTTCTTGGTAGGAAACGTGGACGACTTTTACAAAGAAATTCATTGTTACCTTTGTAACTGATTTTATTTGGTGCTGGTGAAGATTGTCAGTCATCCAGGTCCTGGTAATCCAAAGGGGTTTGAATGAAGGCAACTTGAATTCTCTGGTTTCTTGAAGACATTTTGCTTCTCATCCAAGGAGCTTTGTCAATTCTGACTGGAATATGGGAGGGTCAAGCTTTTAAACTGTAGTGATTTATTGTTGCTTAATGATGTGAAAATGCCTAAGAAAACCCCTTCTTCCTACCCCCTGATTATTTGTTAGCCTCTATTGTGTGAGTCGTATTGATTAGATGCAGGAGGGGGCGACCTAGACTGAAGCTGTTTGGAATAAGATTGAGAGGGCACAAAACTGACTCCAGATCAGATCTGTACCCTCCTGGATTTTCCACCAGCTTCTTCAAAAACAACAACTTTACTAGCAGAAATGTGGATGCACCATGAGCACCCTGGTATCACCTATTGTTGCCAACATCTACATGGAGGAAGTGGAAAACAGAGTATTGCACTCCTACAATGGAACAACACCAAGCCACTGGTTCAGGAACATGAATGACATGAGTCAAAAATTTCACACAGCAAGTAGAAAGTTTCACCAAGCACAGTAACGCCATGGACAAGAACATCAAGTTCACCAGGGAGGATGCCCACAACAACCAACTGCCCTTCTTGGACTGTGCTGTCCAAACTGAACAAGATGGAAGTCTCAGCATTAGTCTACAGGAAGTCCACCCACTGGAGCACAAAATGTCAGGTATCAGGACTTTACACCATCGGGCCGAGAACATTTCCACAAAGCCGGAAGGAAAGAAAAAAAGGAAGAGAAACACATCAAGAAAGCTCTCCAAAACTGCAGATACCCTAACTGGGCCTGCGTGAAATCAACACAAGCCTCTTTTATAAGACACACCATGCCGGCAAATCAGCGTAATATCACCGCAATGGTATGTCTATAAACGTGCCATGCCGGCATGGCATTGCACGAATTTTGCGGCATTCGATCCGCCTCGCTTGGTAGTAATATTGCGGTAATGGTCTGTCGTATGCGCCCTGGCGCAACAGAGGCAGATGTCATGATGACGTGGGGAGTTATTGCTGAGCTCCAGCTGGCAAATTTATTGAAAATGAAAGTGAACACAGGCAATAAGGTTTGCTTTTTGAACAAAATCAGCTGAGATGGCAAACTGGAGTGCTGCAGCACTCCATGAGCCTCTCTGTTAGAGCTAAAGCTCAGATCACCAGAGACTGCACAGGGACTGATCGGGACAGACACCTTTAGGAGCTGCTTG
The DNA here is from genome assembly GCF_043380555.1 of Nothobranchius furzeri. Taxonomy (NCBI): domain Eukaryota; kingdom Metazoa; phylum Chordata; class Actinopteri; order Cyprinodontiformes; family Nothobranchiidae; genus Nothobranchius; species Nothobranchius furzeri. The sequence continues at coordinate 44,535,913 of NC_091752.1, forward strand.
TTAAAAAAAATTAACGATCACGGCTTCATTTGCAATAAGTTATGTCCAAGATAAACGGAAGTCCACGGCAGCGCAGAGACAGCCCCCATACCCCATTTATGCCGCCATCACCTAATCTTTTATAAAATCATACATGAGGGGAAGATTCCCAAAGAACCACCACACACAGATGTATGCAAGACATGGTTTCAGCTGTTACATTCCTTGTGTCAAGCCACTCTTGAACAAGAGACAGCGTCAGAAGCGTCTCACCTGGGCTAAAGACAGAAAGGACGGGACTGCTGCTGAGTGGTCCACAGTTATGCTCTCCGTTTCATCTCCCTTGGAAATCAAGGTCCCAGAGTCTGGAGGAAGAGAGGAGAGGTCCAGGATCCACGCTGGTTGAGGTCCAGTGTAAAGTTTCCTCAGTCAGTGATGGTTTGGGGTGCCATGTCGTCTGCTGGTGTTGGTCCATTGTGTTTTCTGAGGTCAAAGGTCAACACAGCCATCTACCAGGAAGTTTTAGAGCACTTCAAGCTTCCTGCTGCTGACCAAATTCATGGAGATGCAGATTTCATTTTCCAACAGGACTTGGCACCTGCATTGTACCAAAGCTACCAGTACCTGGTTTAAGGACCATGGTGTCCTTGTTCTTGATTGGCTAGCAAGCTCGCCTGACCTTAACTCCATAGAAAGGTTATGAGGTGAAGAAGAAGATGCAATACACCAGACCCAATCATTCAGATGAGCTGAAGGCCGCTATCAGAGCAACATGGGCTCTCATAACACCTGAGCAGTGCCACAAACTGATGGACTCCATGCCGCATTGCTGCAGTAATACAGGCTAAAGGAGTCCCAACTAAATACTGAGTGCTGTACATGCTCATACTTCTCAGTTGGCCAGCATTTCTAAACTTCCTTTAGTTGCATTGGTCTCAATCAATCAATCAATCAATCAATCAATCAATCAATCTATCTATCTATCTATCTATCTATCTATCTATCTATCTATCTATCTATCTATCTATCTATCTATCTATCTATCTATCTATCTATCTATCTATCAATCTATCTATCTATCTATCAATCTATCAGTCAATCATTCAATCAAATTGTATTTGTATAGTGCTTTCCGCAAACCTTGTGGGAGCCCAAGGTGCAATAAAATCACAAAAGAGCAACAAGATTAATAAAAACAAATAGATAAAAAGATCATATCACAAGCAATTAAGATAAACACCCATCACATAAAAGTCATTTAATAAAAATGTGTCTTCAGGTGATTCTTAAAAACCTGCAGTGATGGTGACTGCCGAACAACGAGCTGCAGCTCATTCCAGACAGTAGACGCCAGGACCAAGAAGGTCCTGTGCCCAGAGTGTGGAACATCCAACAACTCCTGCTCAGCTGAGCGCAGAGACTGTGAGGGAGAATGTCAGTTTAATAATGTAGTTAAATATGGAGGAGCATTATCCTAGAGCCCGGAAAACATGCAGAAAAATCTTAAACCTAGTCCGAAAGGCCACAGGAAGCCAGTGAGAACATGTGCTTGATCATAGCTAAATGTCACAAGTAGAAGAAGCTAAGGCCTAGTCCACACGTAGCCGTTTTTTTTTAAATAAATATCTGCCCCTCCAAAAACTTGCATCCACACCACCTCGTTTAAAAAAAAACTCTGTCCACACGTACCCGGATAAATACGTTGTTAAGGACATGCCAGACCTGTAGGCGCCAGTACTTTCCCCGTTCTTAACCTCGTCCTTCATCTGTGGTCTTCCGCAAGGAGCAGTAATTACGCTTGCAAAAACAAACAAGCAAAAAGCGCTTGGACAATTGATAAAGCGAGCGCAGCTCTGAGGGCATCCATGCTGTCGGCTAGTGTAAACACAGGTTGCACACGTGATGTCAGCATTTTTTTTGTCGCGGAAAGTGACGTTGCGGACCTTAAAACTCCGGTTTTGTCTGTCCACATGCAGACACCCAAAACGGAGAAAACGCAGATCTTCACTTTGGCCGGAGTTTTTAAAAAGATCCGTTTTCGTGTGAAAAAACTCTGTTTTCGTGTGGATGACAGGCCAAAACGTAGAAAAATATCTACGTTTTGGGAGATCCCCGGCTACGTGTGGACAGGGCCTAAAGCTCACCACCATGTTAATGTGAGCATCAAATTTTAGTTCCGAGTCAAGTCTCACCCCAGACTACAAACAACTGACTGCTGGTAAGGTGACAGAACAGCCAGGTCAGGAACAAAGCTCACACCCACCTTACTAGTGGGAAGAAATGTTAACTGATATTCTAATTTTCTGAGATACTGAATTTGTGACAAAATAGCAACAGCAGAGAAACCTGTAAAGGGGCTAATCCCCTTTTAGAGCACTGTATTTAATAATGGTGTTGCACTGATTTTTGGTGAGTGTGTTAGACATGTTTTCTGTCTGTCAGTCGCTCAGAAGTCAACCGAACAGGCGAACGTCGTGGCTGACTCTGCGGTTTCTGGGGCCAACGAGGTCGCTCAGACAGCAGTGGAGAGCGTGGAGAGTGCAGCAGTGGCGAGTGGCTTCGTGAAAGTGGTTAGTGACACTCAACATGTTTCATTTCTATTAAAAGTGTTAGTTAATATCTGGGGTTCTGTCTTTACTATGAATGTGAATTTTAACTATTGAATTGATATTTGTACAAGTGAAACTGGAAAATCTAGAATCTGGTGCAAAAGTAAATGTATGTCAGTAATCCAGCTGAGACTCAGAGACCATCTAAACACTCAGGTCCCCTTTGCAGATGTTCTGGAAGGGGAGCCTAAGTCACGCCCATCTACTTCTAGACCATGGGTCCCCGGAAGAACGAAAAAATTAATGCAAGTCAATGGGGCTAAATACGCTATTTTCTAACTCCGCTTGTTTTGTGCCATGGATTTCACATATGATGTCTGTGAATTTTAAATATGCATTTTGATACCAAGAAAGCTCTTATTTTCTAACGAGGGAAACGTTATTTTATGTTTTGTGTGAAAATAAGTCCACAACTACAAATAAGTATCACAAAAGTGATGTCATCCAGGGGCGGATTAAGGACTGAAGAACATCCGGGGCTTAACACACGCACACACACACACACGCGCACGCACGCACGCACGCACACACACACACACACACACACACACACACACGTGACACGCACTAGTCAACATCATGTATGTCTTGTACCACATAATTTTTAATCTGAAGCTACATATTAAGCATTTTCAGGGCAGAGTATTGTTCCTGTTAGTGTTTAGTGTGAGATGATAGTATATATTCCCTTTCTTTCTCCAACAACGTTACCTGATAGCAAGCTAACTTTAGGCAAACCAGCAGCACAACAAATATTTTCAAATAAGACTCACAAACCTGAGTCAACACCAGTATCATCAAAGCTGGGGTTCTGTTGCTGTACTTTTGGTCTAAAAAACGTCCTTATGTCCATCTTCACTCATGCGTTTCAGGCAGAGAGTGTAGAAGAAGCCGGCTGCTGAAGGGCTTCTTCTTCAGTGGTGGAGGCTCAGGCAGGCTGTATACAAACTACTGCCAGCTGCTCCCTCTCTGTTGGACTTTGGTACTGCATGTTACTTCTGCGATTTAGATCCGGGGCTTTCCATGAAACATCCGGGGCTTCAGCCCAAGTAGCCGGGCCTAACGCCGCCCCTGATGTCATCTAACCAGACATGGAGAAAAAAAGAGGGAAAATGGCTGTAAGTTCAGCGAACTTCAAATCCTTCCTTCAGGAGGAAAGAAACACCATAAATCTGGCTATGTGGTAAGTAGCAGCTACGCTAGAAGAGAGGAGTTTCTGTGGTGATGTCATATATGTGACGTGCCGATGTAGTCAAGCTATGTACAAACTTTTACAAGCTAATAAATTTCAAAGTACGTGACTGTCATGGTCGAAACACCAACCACAATGTTGTTTTACGCCTCAAGGGTGTTCCTAACATTTAAATCTGAATACTACAGTAGGCATATTAGTTGCCCCCCATCTTGGTGCCTGTACATTGGAGTTTAACCCAGTGAATGAGAGGGTAGCCTCCTTCTGGCTACATGTGGGGAGATGGGTCCTGACCATGGTCGCTGCTTATGCATCAAACTACAGTTCAGACTACCCACCCCTTTTGTTGCAGGAGAGCGCTCCTTCCAGTGGCTCCCTCGTTCTGCTGGTGGACTTTAATGCTCACATGGGCAACGACAGTGAGACCTGCAGAGGTTTGGTGGGGAGAAAAGGCCCCCCGATCTGAATTTGAGCTGTGTTTTCTTACTGGACTTCTGTGTTCATCATGGAATGTCCACAATGAACACCATGTTCAGACATAAAGGTATCCATATGTCATCTCATCTGATCTGCGGCAGCATGTCTTGGACACTCAGGTAAAGAGAAGGGTGAAGCTGTCTACTGACCACTACCTGGTGGTGAATTGGCTTTGATGTTAGCAGATCTGGCAGGCCCAAACATATTGTTAGGGCCTGCTGGGAACATCTGGTAGAGTCTCCTGTCAGAAGAAGTTTCAATTCACACCTCTGGCAGAACTTCCAAAATGTTCAGGGGTAGGCAGGGGACATTGAGTCAGAGTGGGCCATGTTCATGGTCTCTTTTGTTGAGGTGGCCAATCGGAGCTGCGGCCACAGGGCCATCAGTGCATGTCGTGGTGGCAATTCCCGAACCCGCTGGTGGACCCCAATGGTTAGGGATGCCATCAAGCTGAAGAAAGAGTCCTATCAGGTATTTGATGCCTGTGGGACTCCAAAGGCAGCTGATGGGTACCGGCAGGCCAAGCTCAATGTGGCCCGAGTGATCACAGAGGCAAAAACATGAGTGAGGGAGGAGTTTGGTGAGACCATGGAGCAAGAGTTCTTTACGGCTTGGAGGAGATTCTGTCCCACCATCCGGGCCTTATGAGGGAAAAGCAGTGCGCTACAAACACGGTTTATAGTGGGGATGGTGTGCTGCTGACCTCAACTCGGGACGCTGTGGATTAGTAGGCGGAGTACTTCGAAGACCTCCTCAATCCCACCGGTATGTCTTCTAGTGAGGAAACAGGGTCTGGGGACTTTGGGTTGGGCTCTCCAATCTCTGGTGCTGACGTCACTGAGATGGTCATATAGCACCTTGGTGGCAAGGCTCCAGGGGTGGACGAGATCCACCCAGAGTTCCTTCAGACTCTGGATTTTGTAGGGTTGTGTTGGCTGACGCGGCTCTACAACATCGCGTGGACATTGGGAGTAGTTCCGCTGGATTGGCAGATTGGGGTGGTGGTCCCCCTATTTAAAAAGAGGGACCGCAGAGTGTTTTCCAACTATAGAGGGATCACACTCCTCAGCCTCCCTGGTAAAATCTATTCCGTATCATGTATGTTACATAAAAAAAAAACTACACACTTCACCATGGGCTTTAGTGGGCTCTGTCTGGGGCAGGAACAAGGATCTTGTGTTTGAATGGAGCCAGTACATCTTTTCCCACGTGGGTCCCTTTTGGATTTAATTAAGGGTACAACCCACAAATATATCTGCCCAAATCCATTCAATGCCGAGCCATTGTGGGGCCCTTTGCCAGCCCAATGGATGTTTGCACTTGTGTTTTAACTGTATTTATTTCTGTGGGCATCCTACAGTAGTATCCACTCAAAAACTACCCACAGTGGCCTCATGGGTGTGAGCCAATATGGGGAATTGTGACGAAGTGGTATGGAATATTTCCCATTCGCCCCTGTAATTTATTTCTGTAGCCTGCTGGCACTGTGATGGGGGATATTTTAACCAGACTGAAATGTGAATATTGCACTGGTGTGGATGTAGTTACCATTTGGAATTTCATGTTTGCTTTGTATCCAGAGTAGGTTGTGAGGGAGTAGGTTGTGAGGGGAGGGCCCACCCCACCCAGTACTACCTCCCTGGATCATCCTATGATTGGCCGCTCCATTTGGACAAACCAAAGGAAGTGGGATTTGTTTCTTTGGTCTTAGTGTGACAATGTTTCTTGTATTGTAGAAACAGTTTTGTCTTTTGTATATGTTAACCCTTAGGTACATTTATGTGGATGTTTATTTCCTTTTGGATTTAATGTTGGAGCACTGATGATTAGGGCTGATTGTTTGCAGGTGTGATTTTCTGGGGTATTTAAAGGAAGCCAGGTGGAGGCTTGGGGAGGTTTTTTATTTTTTGACCTGCAAAAGAAAAGGAATGAAATAAATGCCTGAGAAGCATTTTGGCTCCCAAGGAAAAATGTCCCTGTGCTGCAGTTTGCCTCTACTTCTTTCACCTTGAAGACCTTCTGGCTGCTCTACATTCTCACAGGAATACAGCAGTCTGCCAAAATTAATCCCTCATGGAGATTTCTGTGGGCACTCCATAGTGTTATGTGCCCAAGAACTACCCACAGTGGCCTTTTGGTGTCAGCCCATGTGGGAAATCCAACAGTCTACCCAGTCTAATCTCACAGAAGGCTTTATGTGGGCACCCCACAGTGATATGTGCTAAAAAAAAAACTACCCACAGTGGCTCCATGGGTGTCAGCCCATATGGTTTATCCACAAGACAGCCCAGTTAAATCGAACAAGTTGATTTTTGTGGACACCCTACAGATGTATGTGCCCTGTGGTCCTGTTGGTGTCAGCCCATATGAAGATTCCAGCAATCTGCCCAGTTTGACTTAAAATCACTCACACTGTGGGTAGCCTTTTGGGTCATAGAAATTACTCTGAGAGATTAATCTGGGCAGACTGTTAGACTACCCATAAGGGTTACTGTGGGTAGTTTTGGGGCAGATACCACTGTGGGGTGCCCACATAGTTCACACCGAGGGATTGTACTGGGCAGACCCCAGGTCTAGTTCCTGGCTTACCTCTTGCTGGTTTGGATCCAGGGATTGTGCTGGCCAGGAGAAGTCTCTCCACACAATCCTGTTCTCTGAATCCCACCAAACTGGTGGCAAGGATATCGTAGAATTCTGATGTGCAGCGGAGCATGCAGCTTCAGATTCAGAGATACTGCACGAGCCTTGTTGATTCCAGCCGGCTTCTGGGGTTAGGAGTAAAGGGTTAAACCTGTGCTAGGCTGAAGTTCCTCTTATGAGAAAGGAGCTGTCAGCTATGCAATTATCTAAGTAGTTTTGATGAATAAAATGACTCGCAGGAGACTGTGTTTTGGGTTCTAATAAAGCAACCCTTTTAATAAATTAAGAAATCAACACAGCAAAATCAGCCAAAAGGCCACGGTAAAAATGAAAAACAGCAAATCCATATAAAATATTTTTGTGAGTTTTGTTATTTTATGATTTTTTGGTTAATAAGGTAAAACAAGTAAAATCATTACACTTCTAGTGAAACATTAGCTAACATCTACGAATTAAGGTTTAAAAGGCAAAATATGAGATTATTAAATCGAGAAATCTAAAACTAAAAGAATGTTAGAATGCAAGTAAATTCAAGCAATCAAAATGTTGAGCATTATCTGCTGTAGAGGAATTGTACGTTGCTTTTAAGCTTAATATACTACCTTTACGTACAACCAATAAGATGTGATATTCTATATAAATATAGTATATCAACCTGATCTTTGAATGTTTAAACAGAAGAATTAGGATTATTTGCTATTTTAGTGATCATGGTCCACTTCGTATTAATTCAGACAGTCAATGATATAACTAAAAATAAACTTTATTTTCTAGACTAATTATATACATGAAAACTAGGAGACAATGACACGTGATGAGTGTATGGTGTAGTGTAATGTGATGGTTATCAGAACCCTCGTATCTGGAAGAAACTATGAATTCTGTGTATAAGAATTTGTGGTTGTTATAAGCTAAAGAACTGATTTATCAAAACTGCATCAGATGCAATTCATGCTGTGCCTACGTACCCGTTATGGAGACCCCCGTTTGGATCCGAGATGTCAAAGAGTCGGTGACCCCAATGCACGTGGCTCATAGGAAAACCTCGATGCGCCCAAGTCAGTCCTGGGATGCCTCCGGGTCACAACGATAGAGGAAATCGTTTGCGTCTAGAACAGCTGTTTCTGAATAGCTGAAAGAGCAAGTTTCTGTGTCGCTGCAGGCAGCTTTTAGCTTGTCAAAAGCTTTGATGGTTCAAAGAGTTTATTTCAGATTGGCCACTCCGAAGGTCTACTCGAACTCGAACTGAGCTTAAACTGAATCACTCAGGAAGTGAGATCTGTTTTAATAATTCTCATATTATGATTGCGTGGCCAATCAGGACAAAATAGATTAAGAGGTGTTAACAAACAAACCTCAGAACACACGTCTTTTTCAGATACAAAAGATGCTCTGATTTGTGTATAAGTAAATCACTATGTGCATGCGATTACTTTAACTTTACGTCATACGGAGATATGCACATGTGTATGAGAGGATGGCTGATTAGCTTGTCACGTAGACTGATTAACAGACAAATGGATCATTGCAGGACAATATTCATTTCAACCTTATTAACTTAGGCACAGATTACTCAAAACATTTCATTTAACACCTTGTCCCTTCATTGCATGATTAATTAACTCACATGAGCTGAAAATGTTCACTTTTATTCAGAGGCAGGAGGAATCCTGTAGAAGCGATAAGAGGAAAGCTGAAGGCCTTGAAATGGGAGTGGTTTGTTGACGATATATTATCTTGTGTACAAAGCTGCAGAGGCCTGGATTTCAGCTGATAGAATAGCCGAATCCAGCAGATAGTTTGAACCGTTTTTGCTGATGATGTTGGTCAACTATATAGATGAAAAACTGACAATTTCTGGATGCTACACAGCTCCAAGTTCAAAAGATTAAAACATAAGTAAAATTAAACTTAAAGGTTAATATGAAAGTAATGTTAAGCAATTAAGATTGGCAGGTAAGAGGTATGTAAAATCAAGAGTAACTAAGCTCTTTTATAATTAGGTAAAATTATTGATTGAGTTTAGACTAATTTTAGCAATTTACATCTACTATAGTTTGATGGATAATGAGCCTTCGAGCGCAACTGAGCTTCTCGTCTACCGGTTTTAGTCTGCACCCCTCAAATGCTGGAGCTTTTTTTATTGTCCTCTATCCTACTATTTATTTATGCATATATGGCTATGCATATAAATAAATATATATAAAAAACATAAATGCAGCGCCTTCGAGGCACTTGCCCTTTAACCCATCTCGGTGCGGCCCATGTTCATCACACTCGTTATAGATTTAGTTAAAGAATGGTTCGGGTTCGAAGAGCATTCTCTGAGGTTCTGCGAGACTCTCTGCCTACAAGTTACAGAAGGACAAATCGCAAGAGAGTGCCCCGTTCATTCTTTATTGATCACTTTTATAGCAAAAATCACTGTGGTTTTTTGGCTCATGAGAGAACCTCTTCCATCAGACAGTGAAATCATTAACCTTTTGCTTCACAGGTGTAACCACAGCTTGAACTGTTATGAGTTCTAAAGTTGCAACCATATCCTGACTCTTAGGCAGTGTGGCATGGAGTTGTTTTCACCTTTAGCACAGATGTATTATCACATTCTGAAATTGGATCAAGGTGAAGTCAAGTTCACGCTTTTGCAGGTGCAGAACATGTCAAACATTTAAAACTAGATGTTGTCGCCCCCGCTGTGGTTTCCAGATGTTGGCAGGGTGACGCATGTTCTGTGCATATTAAAGTCTCTGCATCTCTTGCATGCTTCTAGCAGGAAGGTTCGGGTTCAGCACCCAGTCCCAACAAACATCTTGTCTTTTCTTTGTCCATCGCGAGTTCCTGTTCATACAAAGACAGCCAGGGAGACGTCCCTGAGGCGGCCCTCGCCACAGAAACCAATCAGATCTTAGATCAGGTGAGAGCCAGACGTTTCCCGTCATGCCCCAGGTTTTGCAGCCGGTAGAGAGCACCTGCAGCACCTTGCTCCAAAATCTGCAGCCGTCTTGATCTTACGAGGTTATCATTGCCTAGTAGGCTTGACATCAGAGCAAGTCGGCGTTAAGTCAGACCCGAATCTAACAGGCATGCACTGCGTGCTGATCACCGATGATCTAATCTGCACAGAACTGGCTCATCTCGTACATAGCAGCAGTAGCTCAACAGGTTGAGTGGGTTGTCCAGTAATCGGAAGGTTGCAGGTTCGATCCCGGCTCCGGACAGAGCTGTTGTGTCCTTGGGCAAGACACTTAACCCACGTTGCCTGCTGGTGGTGGTCGGAGGGACTGGTGGTGCCAGTGCTCGGCAGCCTCGCCTCTGTCAGTGCGCCCCAGGGCAGCGGTGGCTACATTGTAGCTCATCCCCATCAGTGTGTGAATGGATGAATGATACACTGTAGGGTAAAGCGCTTTGGAGTCCTTACTCTGAGAGGCGCTATACAAGTGCGGGTTATTTATCATTTCCATGGACATTCACGTTGCCTGACAGAAATGAAAAGCATGAATTCTGATGTGATGAGAATTTCTAGTAAACGACTAACAAAAAATCTGAAAAACTAACCATCTGACTAAAAGCAATAATAAGTTTACCCTTATGCTGATGACATGTTTGTGTACTGAAGCAAGAAATTAAATATTCAGAAAGACAACAAAGGACAAAGCAGATTTAAGGTTCACTAGAGATAAGAAGAAACTATTTTTTTATATAGCAGCTCTCAAGATAAAAATCATGAGGTGCTTCATAAGAACAAAAAATAAAAGTAAAACAAACAATTCAAAATATCGTAATAAAAATGTCGTCGTTGTCTTCCTCCGCTTATCCGGGTGCGGGTCGCGGGGGCAGCATCCCAACTAGGGAGCTCCAGACTGTCCTCTTCCCGGCCTTCTCCACCAGCTCCTCCGGCAGGACCCCAAGGTGTTCCCGGACCAGATTTGAGATGTAACCTCTCCAACGTGTCCTGGGTCGACCCGGGGGTCTCCTGCTGGCAGGACATGCCCGAAACACCTCCCCAGGGAGGCGTCCTGGAGCCTGACCAGACGCCCAAACCACCTCAACTGGCTCCTTTCGATCCGGAGGAGCAGCGGCCCCTCCGAGTCCCTCCCGAATGTCCGAGCTCCTCACCCTATCTCTAAGGCTGAGCCCGGCCACCCTACAGAGGAAACTCATTTCGGCCGGTTGTATCCGTGATCTCGTTCTTTCGGTCATTACCCAAAACTCATGACCATAGGTGAGGATTGGGACGTAGATCGACTGGTAAATCGAGAGCCTGGCTTTCTGGCTCAGCTCCCTCTTCACCACGACAGATCAGCTCAGCGTCCGCACACTGCAGACGCTGAACCAATCCGCCTGTTGATCTCCCGATCCCTCCTACCCTCACTCGTGAACAAGACCCCAAGATACTTAAACTCCTCCACTTGAGGTAGGACCTCTCTCCCGACCCAGAGTTGGCAAGCCACCCTTTCTCGGTCTCGGTTATTAGGATGTGGTAATAAAAATGCAGAAAAAGAAACTATTTAGATTAAAAATGTGAAGGAAGACAATTATGAAAGAGAAAAGATAACCGTGTTGTGATCATAAGTATAAAGTACAAATATAATTTCCATTCAATTCATAATGCACTTTTTTTTATTAAGAACATTTTTTTGCCCTTCTGTACTGAAATCAGCTGCTGGACCAGGGCTCCAGAAGAAACACATCTGGACTTTTCTGTTTCTGGGATGTTAAGACTTCTCCCTAAAAACAAGGAGCTCCAGTTGTCTTTTGTCTGAATCTACGAGGATTTTGTCAAAAAGCTGCATCTTTCTCACAAACAAATCCGTCAGACAAGGTATCAGTGCTGCAGCTGAACATAAAGACCCCAAAAAAATCTAAACCTAGAGCCGTTTTGAAAGCTTTAGAGCAGAGGTGTTCAATTCCAGGCCTGGAGAGCCGGTATCCAGCACCTTTTAGTTTTAATCCTGTTTCAACACACCTGATTTCAGTCAGCAGGTGATTAATAGGCTTCTGCAGAGCCTGATGAGCTGCTGCAGGTGATGCAACCACTGAGCAGAGAAACCTCTAAATGTGCTGGATGCAGCCCTGCTTTAGAGTTTGGGTGAATATAAAACATCAAGCAGAAAGAACAACTAAGCATCCAGGAAAAAAGTAAAGTCTATTTCTGACTTTGATGGGAGAACTAAATATTATAAAACACATATGGAAATGTGTGAAAAGATGTTGCGATGGATATTTGTGGAGTTCCATGTTACCATGCCTGAGTGTGATCTGTTTTGCTGTGATCATTTGGGACGAGTGCCACAAAAAATTCACAAGAATACAGAAATAAATAGGTATAAAATAGGTATAAAATATCGATACTTGTCCCTTTGACAGTCCTGGAGACATAACCAATCTAGTAAACAAATAACATGGCTTATCCAAACTAAAACAACCTTTACCTTCCTGTTCTGTGAGAAATGCAGTTTTGTGTATTTGTGAACTATGGTAGATCTGATCATACTTGGCTTTTCTTCTGTGTCATCTGCAGACTGACATCTCAAAAACAGAAGCAGGTGGAGAACAACCCGAACAGGCTGCACAGTAGGTGGGAAACTAGGATTAATAGGAAAACAAAGCAAATAGCATCAGAGATGTTTGAAATTCCAGGATTTTATTAGCCTAGTGAACTAGACCAAATTCTTGCTTTGCAAAGTTTGGTCTAGGCATGCTCCATTGGAACCTCAGCAGCTCCTACCAGGACTCTGGCTAGCCAATCGCAGCTCTCTAGAGGGGTTTCAAACACATAAAGAGCTGTGATTGGTCCATAATGGTGGGCCAATCATAGTGCTCTATCTGCTTAGTGAACAAATCACAGAGCTTGATCCGCTTTGTGGGCCAATCAGGGCACTCTATATGCCTGGTGGGTGGGATGATGCAACAGAGTGAAACAAGATGTCACATTCATTGTCCAGTGGAATGCAGAGATCATTTGAAAGACAACGGTAGAACCCGCCCCACAACCGAGAGCCGTCAATGGAGCATGGCCAGATTTTATCTGAAATCTTTCAGAACTGAACCCAGTAGAGGGCATTGTGAGGCACCAGTATTTGTACGCCCATCTTGTAATAAATGTTCATGGACTATAGCCATAGCATTGCTATATTCTAGAAAAATAACATCCACGCTCAGACACTTGAAGGACCAATGCTTCAGTGTTGTAAAAGATTGGCTCAAATCTGATCTGGTCGACTACACTGTAGGACACGAAATGTTGAATTAACTTAAAATAGCTGTTCATATATCATATTTATCTGATGGAACCGTCAAGCAGCGGCCAAGCGTATCACATCGTGACCGACTTTTATTTCTGTATTTAAGGCACCTTTCGTTCATGAATGCGCTCCTCTAGCCGTCAACATAGAGCTGAAACACGTTGTTTTACAATTATTCTCATGTATTTTTACTTTTCCACGAGAAATGTCGCCAACTGAAGTACGTCTTTAAACACTTGAGCACGCTCTGTGGTTTACCCACATAATCTGGATGCAAGCGGTAGTCTAACGTTATTGGTTAGTGCTGACCGGCGTTCAGTTCATATTGCATTAAGCTCCCTGGGACAGGGGGTGGGCTTAGCAAAAAAAAAAAAAAAAAAAAGATCTATTTTCTTCATTATATCAAAGTATATGATACTGATTTCTGAAAAACAGAATTCCTGAAAGGGGAAAACTCCAGAAAGCAGCTTTAACCAAGTTATGTGAACTGGTTCTACTTAACCCAGTTGATTAAATGTAAATAGTAATATACATTTACCTTTAACACAGACACTCATTACATTTAATTGATTGGGTTTAGTGACTGGAACCAGTTGATATAATGTGGTTAAGTAAATTCAACATTTTTTTCTTACGTGCACGTTCTGTTTGCCAAACAGTGAAATAAATGTTTGAAAGTGAAAGTCTCCATGAATGTGTTCTAACGCTCCTTCCTTTTGTTTCCTGTCTCAGACTTTGAGCATCCTGCAGACATGGAGGAGAGAAGAAACTTCAAACATGAGCTCAGCAATTATTATTAACCTCATTACTCAGTCCTCTGCTGTTGCTATGATGACAGAATGCATCTGCCACTTGCTCTGATACAACTAATAAAATAAATCAAGTTATGCTTTCAAGCTGTCTACTGAGAGGTTGGCTTAGAGTGGGTGTGCCACCATCATTCACCTGACAGGCCCCGCCCCTTGACACAGCCTTTCAAATGCATGTAGCTTGACTGAAACCCACAGAGAATTGAACAATAATGGCATATTCACACTTCTTGTCTGCTGACGACTAAAACTAAGCTGATTTCACCTTTTTTAAACAGGAGCGAAATAAAAATAATTTACAATCCATAATTTGTTCATCTTTTTCATCCACTCAGAAATACCACATTTGTTATTTCTGAGGTTTTTAGTTGTTTCTGAAACCTGTGCTCAAACTGAGTTTTTAATGTCTGAGTTTGCTGTTTTCTTATGATCTGTTTTGTTCTTTTGTCACAACTGATGAAACAATTAAAAGTAGTGCTGCTGTTTGAACAGTTTTAAATCTGATATTTTAGTTTTTGATTAATGGCAAAAATCTTCAGAAGAGACCAACTTAAAACAGAAACATCCATCCATTCATCCATCCATTTTCAGTCGGGTCGCAGAGGCAGCAGCATAAGCAACAAGGCCCAGACTTCCCTCTGGCCAACCACTTGGACCAGCTCCTCTGAGGAGCCTCAAGGCGTTCCCTGGCCAGCCAAGAGAAATAGTCCCTCCAGCATATCCTGGGTCTTCCTTTAGGTCTCCTCCCAGTTGGATGTACCCAGAAAACCTCACCAGGGAGGCATCCAGAAGACATCCTAATTAGATGCCTGAGCCACCTCAACTGCCTCCTCTCAATGTGCAGGAGCAGCGGGTTTCCTTCAAGCCCCTCCCGGATGACTGAGCTTCTCATTCTTTCTCTGAAGAAGACACCCGGTAGAGAAAACTAATTTCGGCCGCTTGTCCGCAATTTCATTCTTTTGGTCACTACCCAAAGCTTGTGACCATAAGTGAGGGTAGGAATGTTTACCATTTGTGGGACGGGCTAAAAAATTGTGGTCTGATCCTTGGCTACAGAGGCTGGCCAGAAAAAAGAAACATCTACAGGCGACTCTACATGAATTAAATTATTCCAGAAATGTTCAACTCAGTCTTGAAATTACATGCACAATGCAATCAGTTCAGCCTATTAGGCAGTGGCGGCTCGTCCATAGAGGTTGCTACGGCACTGTCCCACCAGTCCTACAGGAAGAGTAGCAAGAAGTTAGGAATCACAAAATATAAAATAAAATTCATGAAAATTAAACTGAACGTACGTCATACAGACTAAGTATTGTGTTTAATCTGCATTCGAGTGTAGTTTAAAAATGTTCTCACACTTTTACCACAACCAAATCATCTTGTGATATATTGTCGGGAATGAGGCGGGAGCAGGCTTAAAATTTAGTGAGGAGGCCGGCAGGAACATTACCAGGAGATCACAGAGCAGGAATGTCCAGACGGGGAATCCAAAGTCGAGGTCAGGGAATGAAGCAAGGTCAGAGCCCATGAATCCGAAGGGAACAGGAAATCCAAAAGGGGCGAGATGAGGAGGGAGATCAAAGGACAAAACAAGGTTGAGATCTGTGGATGCGAGGTAAGTAATAAGGGCTGGAGAATCTACTGACGAGAGTATTCGATAGTCTAGCGGTGACTGGATGGCACTTATAGCAGGAGGAGCAGGCATATGGAATGGGCTTGATGAGGCAGGAACAGGTGTGATGAATGAGGCTGATGATGAGCAGGCTGTGGTAGCTGAGGAAACGGGGCATGGCTGGATCAGGATCAGCACCAGCCAGTCCACCCGGCTGCTCGGGATGAGTTCGGTGGAAGTCCTGGATAAGCGACCCATTGAGGATGTCCCTGGTGGGAACCCAGGCACACTCCTCAGGGCTAAAACCTTCTCAGTCCACCAGGTACTGAAGCCCAGTACCAATGACGTTCCTATGGGGCAAGCTTCCACACACGATGGCACCTGAGGGTGGCTGCCTTGGCAGAGGTGACCCTGGATTCACATTCCTGCAGGGAGAAGACGGGAGGCTGAAAACCATAGACGGCGTAAAATGGCTATACACCTGTGGAGCTTGATGGAAGAGAGTTGGGGCATGTTCCACCCAAGGCAGGTTATGGGCCCACGAGGTTGAATCATCCTGGCAGAGCAGGTGGAGCTTGGTTTCCACCTCCTGGTTGATTCTTTCAGATTGGCTATCGGTCTGAGGGTGAAAACCAGACAAGAGGCCCAATTGTATGCCCAAATGAGAGCAGAATGCTTTCCAGAAGCCAGAGGCAAACTGGGACCCACTCTCAGAGATGATGTCTGAGGGCAATCCGTGGAGGTGGAATACCTGTAGGGTTTGGTAAATTGAGTGCTTTAAGAGCTCTCTATATATATATTACCTCTACTTATGACCAATAAGCTGCGATACACTATCTAAATATAGAATATCAACCTGCTTGGTCTTTATGGTGTGTAATGAAGTCAATAGAGAGTAAATTGGATTAAATAAATTTGCTTAAGAGCTACTTATGAGTTAACTGCGGACCCGTAAAAACACCCAACACAGAATGACATATTTAAGAATGTTTTTTAAAAGGGGAGAGGCAAAGGCTAGGTCAGGAGACAGGAGGTCGTTAGCAGGAGATCTGAGGTGGGAAATGTCCAATAGGAAAATCCAAAAGGCGAAGTCAGAGACTGAGCAGGATCGGAACCAGAAGATCAGAGATGCAGCGGTGCAGACAGGGTAATCCAAAAAGGCGAGGTCGGGGAAGGAGCAGGGTTCTGGATCTTACGATGGCAAGGTGAGTAACAGGCTGGAGAATTTACTAGCAGAGCGTTCAATAATCTGGCAATGGCTGGAGAGCAGGCTGGGAGTTAAATAGCAGGGGAAATAGGTGTGGAGGATGAGCTGATTACAGGAACAGGTGAGATGAATGGAGTTGACGAGGTGCAGGCTGAGGTTGCTGTGTCAACAGTTCATGGCAGGAACAGGATCATGACAATTTTATTGTCATTACTTGTGACCCATAACTGTGATAATCTATTAATTATAGAATATCACCTGCTTGGTGATAGGTATTTTCTGTATTTAATGTTCCTTTTAGAGTCAAAGAACGTCTCAGGACATTCTTTCCTTTCCAGTATTTTGACTGTGTAAATGCTCCTCTGTAGGCCTGCTGATATCTCTGGAATGCGGTATCCTAGGAGATGAGCCTGTAACTCTGTAACTCGAGAAGGCCCCGCCTTCTTCATCCTGTCTTTCAATAAAACTTACTGTGGGACAGAGAAGAGCAGAGAAGGTATGGTGGAGACCCGGAGGGGTTTGTGCCACGTCTTCCCTCCGCTGTTCTGGCAACACAGCGTAAAACGAATTAACTCCTCTCTGTGTGTGTTCATTTCAGGTTTAAGGGTTAAGGAATATAAAAATAACCCAACATTTTTGGTGCCGTCCACGTAGCCCGGTGGGCTGCACGGCGCCGCTTCCTCCTCGGGTCTCGGTCGCTGCCTTGCTTTGCCGGCTGCCGTGCGGTCGACTCGGTTTGACTCGCTACCTTCAAACACACTATTTATTGTAGCTAGATGGATTTTTAAGTTACAATAGGGTTTTTTTCATCTTTTACGTTATGACATTATTTCCCTTTATTGTGACTGTGTGGACTGAGGCAGAATTCTCAGTGTCAAGCCAAACTTCATTGTTTCTTATCTGGATCCAAACAGCTGGTGTCTGCTGGAGGCCACGCTGACCTATTCATAAATGTTTTGTTTTGACCCTAAATCACCTTATCCTTAGGCAATTAGAGACAAATGCATGACGTCCTGACCTTTCACAAATAGTGATTTAGTTTTTTCTGGTTTGCCTGCCTTGAGCAGATTTCCTCATAAGCATTACCCATTTGAGATTTCTAGATATTAGGGATGCGCCGATCAGGTTTCTTGTTGCCGATCACCGATACCGATCACTGATGCCGATCATGTGGATTGGCCAGAAATTTTCTACAACATTATAATGAGTGCTACAAACTACCTTGGAGTAGATCAGCTCCTGCTTTCTTATTACGAGGACTGAGCGGCAGCTCATTCTCATTAGACAGTCCTCTGCCCTTGACTCATCATCATTGTTTTGTTCATTGTCAGACAAGCATTATAAGGTGACACTTGTCCTACCTGTCCCTTAGATTTGGTGAGTAGTGAGATGACCTGGAAGCTGCTTTGTGGTTGGACACCCTAATATGTCCTGGTTACAGATGAACCTAGTAGTTTCACATTTGTATAAGTGCTTTAGTTGTTCCTCTGATTAATCTTTACTCTAATTGGGGTTCCTCTTCAAAACACTTCCTTATCTCCTGTAGTATGACCATTTTAATGCAAAGTACGTTTTTGCAAATTTTGTGTTATTTCTTTATTTGTTCTTTTCTTTTGTTGTGGAAATATTTTCCCTTCCTGAAACGGTCACCCCCAGCTGTTTTGTTTCGATCATTTACTGTCTGTAATGAGCTTTATTTGATGTCACTACCGGAGTTTAGTTTGACAGTCCTTCTTGCTTATTGACAGAGTTTCTACATTACTTGAGTAGCATTATTGTCTGGCATTTTGCATTGTTGATGTGACCTGAGACGACTTTACCTTACTGCACCTTGGAGCGTTAAACTAAATTCACCTGATGTTTCAATACACCAAACTAATGCTTTCTGTGTATTATCAAGTTTGTTTTTGTGTTGATTCTATTTTCTATCTCTGTGAACTGCTGTAAGATGTTCTTGTCAGTTGTGTTAGCCTTATTTGTGTTTATTATTTTATTTGTACTTATTATTTTTCTTGGAATCATCATTATTATTTTATTTGTTACAGATGATTGCAGCATCTCATGCTGTGTTCCTACCTCAAAGTGTTTATACTGAGCCTTTCACTTCTGATCTGAGTGTTCATTACTTAACTTACTGTTTTCTTGTTTTAATGCTTACCATTTTGTTTTGTTTTTTGTTTTGAGCTAATTGCTTTGTAACCTATTGGCTCTTATGTCCACTGTGATGATTACCTCTCTTGGGTTACCCCTTTCTCTTATTTGATTTTGTGATTGATGTAGCTTTCATAGTTAGTGGTGACAAGTTATGATTTTGTCTGGTTATCCTGCACCTATGTGGACTTGAGATATTGTTTTTGTTTTGTTGTTAGTTGATTCCAGTGTTGGAAGCAAGGAGATGAAATTATGAACTAGAGGTGGTCGTTTCTGGCCTAATGAGAGAGAACACGTAGGATTTATGATATTTTTGTTTTGTTGTTGGTTGGGGAAGCTGACAAGCTTCTCCCTTTCTCCCTGATGGGCTGTTTCTTTTGGTTTCCTTTTTACTACAGCTTCTCTTGTTGCTCCTAGGTGATGTAGATCACTGTTGTCTTTGTTTTCAGTTTTCTTTGCATGGATTATGTTTTTTTTAGTTTCTTAGATGATTTGGTTTGGTTTTATGGACACTGTGCTGCACGACTCTACCCCCTGCTGACGTGATCTAGTATGTGAGGTCCACTTTGCCAGTGTCGGACTAACTTGTTTATTTTGTTTGGTTGTTTGTTTTCATTTTCGAAATGGCCTTAACCATGGAAGGAGCAAAAGGCCTGGTTTGATGTTTAGATCTAGTCATAACAGCAACAAATGTGTTAACTCTGTTTGTAATAATTTATGGCAGACCTTACTCAGTTTAGCTTAAGAAAGAACTCACATTAGCAGATTACAAGGAAAACGGTGTTGGGAGCAAATGTCTCTTTCAGGTCCTGTTGACAACTCCCACTGTAGTAGAGATTGCTGAGCCCCTGGTGAAGTCATCTGACACAGACAACAGGACCATGGTTGACCTGCTATGGTTTCTGGTGGTGGTGTACACTCTGCTCCTGGTCCTGGAGAGCGGACCTGAGGGGCACAGAAGTAAGCGAAGGTAATGTGCCCTCATTGAGAACTACAACATCAACAGATGACATCAACATCACACAACAACAAGTTCCTCCATCCTGCGCCGGCACGCCAGCAGGAAGACGCAAGAGCTGAGCACACTGTCTGTGACTGAGACCCACTGCGGTGCATCAAGCCTGGGCAGGAGACGAGGTGCAGAGATCAGACACCAAGGTCAGGGGGGACCCAGCCTCTAAGTGACGCCGCAGGACATGTGACATCTCTCTGTGTCTAATACAAACTCATGGAGAGTCCATACAAGCTCATGGAGAAAGGCATGAACACTCAGAAGGGGGTTGACACCCTGGAGAAAAAACACAAGTGCCTTCTCAGATGGTTTCAAGAGCCACAGTTCAGACACCTCCCTGACACGGAGACCCAATCATCTGTGACAGAGAGCCGTCTCTCGCAACAAAGGAGGAAATGACGAATGTGAAGTAGATTCAAGTGCGAGTGGGATGGAAATTCACAAGTGTCCAACCCCTCACCTTAGAGTTTTAATCATCTTCTGTGTTTTACGACATGCATTTTTTCATGCATTAGGTCCATGGCGGGTTTAATGATCATTAATTCCATGTTAAATGACATTTAGATCTGGCAGGAGGTTCCTGATTAAGACTGGTGTAGTTTAGCTTAATAAATCAAGAAACACAAGATAACATATAGGCTTTGGTGTCTGGTGTATTGCTCAGCTAAAATCCTTGCGTTGATTGAACATTCCAAATCTCGGACAGGTAAGGTGTGTCATAATTCCTAATCACTGATTGCTTGTTGGGTTGCTGACACTTTACCCAGGTCTTTTGATATGACAATGTGTTTTTTTCTTTTTCCTTTATTTGAATGGAAGTGGCCTTTAAGATTAGGCAGAAAATTCTAAGACTCTTTGTTTATTGAAGGACTGTAAACACTTCGTTTATGATTCAAGAACCAGTCAGGTTTGCAAACAGATAAAAATTTATTTTACAAACAATTTAAGACTTGACAAATGGTTCAAACTGTTATTTACCGTGAGTGGATGTGAACTAAGGGATGGGTGTCTGGAACTAGGTGTGAATATAGTATTTCAGAGTCAAAATCTCCGCATCTCAGAGAGAGGTGAGTTCTGGATAATAAAAGAATTTGGTTTGTATCTGAGCTGTAAGCTGTTCTTATCAATCTGCATACAGACGCTATCACTGTGTTCTACGTACCCAAGTGGAGACGCCCTTGCGGATCCGAAATGTTAGGGGGGTTGGAGACCCCGGGTACAGAAGTCCATAGACTAACTCCTAGTACGACCAGGTCGGTCCAGGATCGCTCCAGGTAACACAGGTGGACTGGATGAAGCCAAGCGTCTCAAAACCACTCTGAAGGAGTGTTGCAAAATCAGCTTTGTTCTGCAGGAAAAATCTTTCGTTGTTCTCGGCTTTGCAGGTGCAAAGGTTTAAGCCGATGCTCGACTGCATTGGTGAGAGCATTGGCTTGGTCCACGACCTGTTCAATCCTAATCAGATATTTGGTCTGTTTCCTGCAGGTGAGAGTCAATCTGTTCATCTGGTTGCACCTCTTCCTCCATATCTGGAGGCAAATCAGCAGAAGAAATGGCTGGCTCACACTCTGTGATGCAGAGCCGCTGAGTCTGCGAAACAAGGTTAGTTTATGTGTAGTGCTTCTTAATTTAGCCTTACTTCTTGTCTGGCGTGAGTGATCTAATCCAGTAAACATACTTAGCATCATTGAACAGATTCATGAAAAATTTCATCATTTATAATTATACATGGCAATATTTAGTGATTATTAATTGTAAGATCTTGTTTTCTTCAAGGATTATTCTGAAATATAAAATGATTACTTATATTATGAAATATTCGTTTCTTCTGGGAATAAAAGTTTATCTAACAGAGTTCTGTGCAGAACCTTGGGGAAAAGAATGCTACTGTCATCTTTCATTATCTGATGAAGCTTCAGTTCAGCTGATGAAGTCATCTGATTAAAGAGCCTGCGTGCAGACGTTCCATCTCCTGTCAGGGTAAAATACAGCAGAACGTGTGTAGCCAGGGTTATTTGCTCTGGCCGTGCATATGAACTGTGGGATCTCAAAATCAGACCATTTGTTGACATTACAGGGGTTTAATCAGAAGATTCTAGGATTCTTTATTTATTAAGGGATTTTACACACTTCGTTTTTATTCGGAAAAGAGTCAGGTTTATAAAAGTAAGAATTTATTTTACCAACAGTTAAAACATGACAAGTTAACTAAGCATTTACTGTGATGGATGGAACTAAATGTGATGTGTGAACCTATGTATAAATGCTATGTTAGTCAGAACTTCCGTATCTAGGAGAGCTGAGTTCTGGATGTAAAAGAATTTGGTTTGCGTTAAGCTATGGTTGATTATTATCAAAAGCACATCAGACGCTATCTGTGTGTATACTTCACCCGTTCTGGGAGACCCTCTTGGTGGATCCGTACACGCCATAGCGAGGTCAAATTTAACAAAACTCTTTTGTGTGAACAGGCGATAGTTGGTCATTAACAAACCTGGGCGGTCTCGGAGCGTGATACCCGAAGAGGGCCCAGGTTTGTACAGACGCATTAGAGGAGGCTGAGAATGAATCTCAGCTGCGGTCGACATCAAACCGATGCACGCAACTAACAAAACATATTTTGTCAGACCTGGAAAAGGAAACCAAGAACGTTTTTAGACTATAGGCTGGCGCAGGCGCGGTCTTGCGAGGATTTGGCGCAGGTGAGCGCTCTGGAGGAACCTCGGTCGACGCGCAGGTGCAGTCAGAGAGATCAGGGTAAGCCAGTAGTGGTACAGGGCATCATTCAACCTCCCCTTTGGTAGGTGAGTCACCAACCTCAGGGCTAGAGGTCACCAGCGCCAGCTGTGGTGCAGTAGGGGCAATGATGTCATCAGCCCGTTTTTTGGCAGGTGGGGTCCCCACCGCAAGATACTGGGCTTCAGCCGGAGTCTCAGCGCCACCATCAACCCCCCACCCCCCATGGCAGGTGGTGACCCCACCGCTGGGTGCGGAGACTCAGGTGGTGTGTCACTGCAACCGTCAGCTCCCCTTAGGGTAGGGGTTTTTCCCATCACATGGTGAAGTGGTCCTGCTGCAGAGACGACACAGACACTGGATGTCACTGACCTCCGAGGTACTGGATCGGCTGGTCAGACTGGCGGCGCCGTTGTAATTAAGTAAAATTTGATATTATAGCTTAATTTCCTGACTGCTAAAACATCTGGTGCTCATTAAGAATGATTAAACACAGGTTTCATCCTGTTGAGTCTCCACAGGGAGGACAGTGACCTTGCTTTCCAGATCAAGCTGTTCTGGTCAGACCAAGCAGGTCTGAATTATCAGTAAAACTCCCATGAGAAACTGTCAAGAAACTGCTTGTTGATTCGGTGTGCACCTGGAGCTGAGACCTCCCTATGCTAGCAGCTTCCCGTCTGATGGTCTACGTAATAGTCTCAGGAATGTGATGTGTGTGCTTCAACTTTGTGTGTGTGCTCAATAAATGCTGTCGGAGGACTTTGTGACTGTGTGGACTGGGCGGCGCACCCTTGAGGGATGTGGGTGTTTTAACACCTACACACATTTTGTAATGAAGAGGTTACCACCCACAAATTTCCATCAGTCTGGTCCCTCCATGTTTCTCTCGCTGTTTGCCCATCCCCCCTCCCATCCCCGTCTGTTGCTAACTGAAACACCTTTGTGCACCGGTGTTACGTCAGTATTCCTGTTGGTTTCGTTGTTGAAATACGTTTCCCATTTTAAAAGTAGGAAAACATAACACAGCAATACAAGGGGGGGGGGGGGGGGGGGGGTAGCTTTTCTACGTCTAACTTTTTTACACAATCAGATGTCCACTAATAAAAAGATAATACTGGTAAATAACAGCGATGGGGAATTGTGTCACCAACAAGTCATCTCCATGCCATGTTTTTCTTCAGCTCAGCAACGAAACCAGGTGATTTCAATCAGCACAGTGAATGAACCTCAGTTGCTGAGCAGAACAAAAACATTTATGTAGATGACTTGTTGATGCCGCAATTCTCATCACAGGTAAACAACAAAATATTGCAGCAATAAATAAAACATCAATAATATTAGTAAACCTCAAGGCACTTCACATAGTAAACATTCATATACAGGTCAGTTCATTAAGCCAATCAGTAAAAAGTTTCCTATATAAGGAACCCAGCAAATTGCCATAAAGTCACTGACTAGTGTCAGTGACTTTACAGCAATCCTCATACTAAGCAAGCATTTAGTGACAGTGGAGAGGAAAATTCCCTTTTAACAGGAAGAAACCTCCAGAGGATCCTGGCTCAGTATAAGCAGCCATCCTCCACGACTCACTGGGGATCGAGAAGACAGAGCAGACACACCAACACATTAAACCAATATACCCTGTAGGGTTTCTATGGTTACATAGTGATTTCTTAGTAAATATTCTATTTGGTGAGAGATAAATTGTATTATATTTATCCTAGTGATTCTATAATTAAACGGGTAAACTAGTAGTAGCACATTCATTGTCAAAGAAAGTCAAGTGTGTAGTGGAGGCAAATGTATTATTTGATATTCTGTATAAATATACAATATAGCCTTGCTTGATCTTTATTGTAATTATCAGAAGATTATAGGGCTTAATCAGAAGATTCTAGGATTTTTGCTTTATTAAGTAATTATACACACTTCATCTTGATTCAGAAAAGAGTCAGGTTTATAAAAGGAAGAATTTATTTTATAAACAATTTAAAGCATGACAAATTGGTTAACTATTATTTACTGTGAGTGGATGGAGCTAAAGGTGATGTCTGGAACCTATGTGTGGATGTGTTGTTGGTCAGAACTTCCGAATCTCGTAGAGCAGAGTTCCCGATGTAAAATAATTTGGTCTGCGTTAAACTATGAGGTTGGTTATCAAAACCCCACATCAGATGCTATTTGTGTGTCTACATTACCCGTATTCAGAGACCCTCTTGGTGGATCCGAAAGTCAGAGGGGTCAGATGACCGCTGGCACCAGAGGGCTGTAGAATACCGTGGTACCGATCCTTTCAGTCCAGAGATGTCTCGGGTCACGACAGATGGATGGAACCGAGCGTCTGGGACTCTTAAGAAGTTTAAACAATATCAGCTTTATTCTGTAGGAACTGTTTGCTGTCTCAGCTTTGTAGGTGCAAAAAAGTTTTGACGTGTCAAAATCTTTGATGGTTTAAGAGGTTTGGCTACAGATGGCCGGTCTGAAGCTTTCTCTAGAACTGGCAAATTACTCAAAGTGATCTCTAGTTTTCAGGATTTTATATTACGGTTGTTGTAGCCAACCAAAAGTTGACAAGTTTGAGGATATTACCAAGAATCTCAGAAACATGCCTTCTTTGATTCAGAGGCTCTGATCTGGGTAAAAGGTTAGTTATGTGTCATGGATTTAACTTAACCGTACTTGTTATTGTGTGAGCAGGTGTGAGGACCTTGTCGTCAAAACATGTTGAACACAATGCAGGCTCTAGACACACAATTTAACATCCATTCAGTGTGCACAGATTATTGAAGCATTTCATTATACTATGATTATTGTAAGTAGTAAAAAACAAATGTTTATTTAATGATTATCTAGATTATAGGTCATCAAAGAAGTTTATCGATTTATTAAATCATTCTTGAATTTAGCAACTGGTTCGAGCTGGATCTTCTTTCTTCTGGAGGCAAACAGATGGGACCTTGGGAAAGAGAGTTATTGTTTATCTTTCAGACTAGCAGAGTCTGAATCCCAGCTGGTGTGAGTCTGGTGACGCTAGAAGAGTGCCAACAGCTTCTACAAAGATGTCTCACACGGGAACCTAGTCTCACCTTTGACCTGATGATTCTCACCCCTGATCACCCTCAACCTGGACCTTGTCCTCCACAGTCACCCAGCTGGTGTGTCTGTCTACAGTGCAGAAATATGGCAACACCGCTGGAACAAAAATGCTGTCAACAACAACCACAGAACTTTACATCACTGTTGCCACACATGGACTTGTACATCTTGAATGAAGGTGCATGGAGACTGGCCAGACGAATCTGGAATGACCTTAGAGCGGAGGCTGACATCCGGGATCCAGGAGAAAGCCATAGGCAGTTCCGCTATGCAGCATACAGGAACTTTATTGTCTGGCAGTGTGGCCTTCTGGGACCAGGTGTTAGAATTGTTATACCTTCATGTTGTGTGTGGAAAATTAGAGATGGTTTCCCAGATCCAAATGGACAGTATGTAGGCTTTCTTCCATCAAGAGTGTAAAACATTTGTAGATGCCTAATAAATATTTTTGTAATTTACCTCAAAAAAAGAGACCTCCAGAGCTTTACTTGCACACTCATAACCTGATTAATTACACGGTTGTATTCTGACACTTCAAATATGTAATATTTCCAGGTTTTAATAAAAAAGTCTTCCAGGGTTTGTTAGGTATTCAAACACAACTTTATTTACATTTATAAATACATAAACAATTTACCTCAGCAAAAATGTATTAAAATAATTTATGCGGAAATATAAACAAACGGTTATGATTTTTTTTATTAGCTCTTACGTGTAAAATCAATGTTTTATGAAAGGCATACATCCACCAGAAAATGTTTGATATGGCACATTATGTACAGCTGAAATGGAAGCACATACCCTTTAGATGTAGGTACAGTTGTAAACATCAAGTCGTCTCTCCTCGTCACCCACAGCATTTTGTCACACCCTGTCTTGTCTCCCCATTCTGTTCAGTCATGCTGTTAATTGCTCCCACCTGCCTCTCTTTTCCAATCACCCAAGCTCCCAGCCCTCATGTATTTAAACCCTCTCAGTTCTGTGTGTTTTGTCGGTTCATTGTTTCCATGTCCTGCGTGCAGTTACTATTAAAAGACCTTTTGCATGTCCAGATTGCCTGCCTGCCTGCTTCCTCCCCAGCATTTGGATCCTCACAAACCGCTCAACTCACCGTGACAGAATGAACCGACCTCCCGAAGGATCCAGCGGGGAGGTTCTCCCCTTGGAGCACCTGCTCCGATGTCTCACCCTGAGCCACCAGCCGGCTTCTCCTCCTCCAACTCCGCCACGCCGCCATCGAGCCTCGGCGTTCCTCTCCACCCTCCCAGAGCCAGATGAGAGGTTGGACTGGGAGACGCAGCCGGACCGATCCTGCTATGTGCTCCCCCGGCGTTGTGTGCTCCCCCGGCGTTGGTCCACGGCGCCGGGAAGGAACCCCGGCTCCACCAACACCTCCAGCACGTAAAAAAAAAAGATGTAGCTGGAGGAATCACATTCTGTACTACATTTATGCCACAAGTAATGTTTAAAATCTTCCTTACAGTGAAAACAAAATGACTTTAGTATCGCTGGTAGACTGTGATAAGAAACGTACTGATGTGAGCCATCTGCTTTGGTTAGTTCTCCTCGGTGTAGGTGGTAGTTATAATCCAGCCCTGCCAACTTGGTCCGAGCGGAGTACACTGGTGGTGTGAAGGAGAAACGCTTGGAGGCATACATAAAAATGTGGTTATGAAAGGACTCCAGGTCTGAGGTAAATCTATTAAAAACAAGGTAGAAAGGACAAATATACTAGAATCTGATAAAAAGAGCTTTTGGCTGGTGTAGACAGTGATTTAGAATACAAATACATATATTTATACCTGAACGACAGATACTTTGGTATGTTTTTCAACCAGCGTTCATCAAAAGCTATCTTCTGGAGTCTTGTTAGTGCTGCAGAGCTCTTTGGAATCCACTCTTTATCCCTATCTTCCTCCAATGGACCATGTCGACAGGCCCCGAAGTACCACTGACTTTCATCCATCACATGATGCAGAATTCCAGTCCATAGATCCTGTAATACAATTTATAAAGTTAGTGAATCATGTTCACTATGAAATTATTAGAAAAATACCATTTCCACAATTTCTTATAAATTATATCTAAGAAATAAAACTTACAATGAAATCTTAAAAAGATGTGGCGTCCTTACAGCAGTACCAAAAGTGATTGCAAACGTCTCTGTTCCAAATCAGAAGCAGGGCACAGTCCTTCTCCTGTCCAGCCTGAATAAATAAAGAGTATAGGAATGAAATAATCCGTATCTTACCAGAATAAAAGAAGAGCAGGAACAGCACACATATAGCTTGAACCATTTTTACAGAGGTTCTTTGCACCGTGCCAGATATCCAGGCTGTGTCTATCAGCTTCTTTGTAATACACACACACACACACACACACACACACACACACGCACGCACGCACGCACGCACACACACACAAATAAATACATAGCTAACACATGGTAATTGGTATGCCTTTTTCTATGCAACATTCTTACGCATATGCACAACTCAGTTTGTTTGCTGGGAACTTACCGATCCGACAGTGAATCCTGAATTGTTGATACATCTGGAGGCTTTGGTCTTGACCACTGAGTGTGAGTCAGCGGTGTGGAGGTGATGTTATCATAGCTGTAACAAATGTAGAATTTTAAACATATTAGTTCTTTGTTTATACAAAATCCAAATATAACAAATATTTCATATGGATGTCCACAGATATTCTTTAAAGTATATTCTTCTGAAGGTCTTCCAGCTCTACATTTGAAACTACCTCTAATAAATGTATGCTATACTAAATATGACATTCCCTTACGTGTTTTACTTTATTGTTTGATTCATGCATCAGGACATTGTCTGTAATGTCTCCGCTCAAAGATGTGTTCAGATTCAGATGCAGCAGCCCCCTGTCCGCATGTAAAAAAAAACATAAACTAAATGGTGCTTTGCGGATTGATGAGCCGACTGTTTCCACTACACTCTCGAAGGATTCAGGATACAGACGGCGGAACGGTCGGAAGGATTCTGTGTCAGCAAAGCGCACCTCTTTGGGTAGATAGGCATAAAATCCTAGACCGCTCCGTCTTTGCAGCCACGTACACATACTTTCCGAAACTTGAAATGACGATCGCGGCGACGCATCAACAATAAAACAAGTAGAAGCATTTCCCCTATTTACAGCTCTCTCGCCATTTGTTTATTTTTTCACATGCAGACAGGGCGCTGCCATGTTGGAATCACGTCAGCAGAGAACGCGCTTTGTTTGGCCAGTAGAATATTTCAGAAGCTGATGTGCGCACACAAATATAAAACAGGTTTTATTTTCATACAGTTCTTCTAGCAGTAATCTCAAATGCATTCCTCCAAATAGCATGCCGAACTTTAGCTTACCTGTCGAGCAGAAAAACAGACAACCACAGCATCTGTGGACAGCCCAACCGTCTCTTTCAGCGAACGCCAACGTTGAAAGGAGTCTCCTAAAAACACTCTGGTCTTATTTCTCACTTCAGAGGCCTTTCTCTTCTCGTAGACTTTGAAGACACCTTTTCTCTTGCGACTCTCAGCCATTTTCAAAAGAACCCGTTGAGAAAAAAGAGTGCGCATGCGCAAGGAGAAAAGTGACCCGGGGGCGGGCACGTACGACGAACTCACGGTAAAGCTTCGCCAGAATGATTGACAGTAGTGCGGACCATTGGTTTATGTGATCCACCCAGAAGTAAAAGATCGATTGCTATACCTTTAATTAATTGCACTTATAATTCATTACACTTGCTGTGCTGCCTCTTTAAAGAGCAAGTAACGTCTAAATTAACTTTTTTTTGCTGATGAACTGTATAAATGAGTGTCTAATAGTGTTTTAAATGTGTGCATTCTTTATTTTAGCATTTTGGTGCATTTTCTTTAAAAATTAAAAATTCTGTCTAAAAACCACAGTAATGCGCCACCTTCAGCTGAAAACATAGAATTTGAGTCATTTTGAATAAATTTTAGCCAATGGCTAAAGAGTAAAGTACTACGTAAACCAGTAGAGTACTACGTAGCAGCTCCGTGCCAAAGTTATAAAAGCAACGAGCGTCTCGGCCACGCCCTGTGGCGAGTGGGAGTTGGATTTGCAAGCGAGTGTAGGAGGTCAGCGGTAGTTCAGCATTAGCATATAGCATTAGCATATCCTAGTCTTTAGCATATCTTTTAGTGTTATAAATACTTATTTAGTGTTAGCTTGGCTGTTGTGTATTATAGTTTAGTTAGTGTTTGGCTGTTAGTGTAATTGGGAAAGTATTTCGGGTTTAGTGTTCCATATCGTCTTAGTATTGGTGAGTAGGTGTAGTGTAGTATGGTTGCGGTGACTCTGTGGGCATTTTACCCGCGATTCTGCACGTCTCCGTTTGAAGAGGGAGGCTGTGCCCACCATGGCTCTTCCGCGATTTAGATGCAGCCCACCGACTCTGCTCCCCCACCACTGCGGGCTCCAGTCTGAGGTGAGTCAGCTAAATAAACGTTTTAACATCTTCTAAAGACAATTCCCTACCTAAATGCAAAGTCTGAGAGACGTGGTTCACTTCCTTTAGCTAGTCAGTCGGCAATTCTGCAACAGTGTCTATAACTAACGCTGCACTAGTTGACAGCATTACAGCGTGAAATCCAGCTTGTGACCCAGTTCTGTGAGGAATTCTGTTCAGGAGGTCGCATTTCAGGCTCTCCACATCATATGTGACTGACTTTTACGTTATAACAACGATCACACACTAGGAATGTTATAAAGCGCCTATATAGGAGATTTTTTTGTATATTATCTGACTTTATAAACTCCCAACAACAATGTGCTTCTATTTTTTTTTTTCAGGCTAAATCTACCCAAGACACTGGCTGTCAGACTGATTTAGCTGCATGAATGTACTTGTCCAGGCTGATGTGAAACCTTCCCTGTAGCAAAGGTGAATTATTTTTAATAATCTTCTATGCAAACATTTTATTATCACCTTCTAGTTTTAATTTGTTTTACAGATTATTTTTACACGTGATTTTATGCTCTTTTAAACATTTATAAATGTGCTGCTTCTTTGTTTTTACATAGCCAGCCAGAATGGAGTTCACAGCCGCAGTGTGTCTGGTGACCCACGGGGACCATGATGAAAATTCATCTTCCAGAAGGTCCCAGAGCGTCCAGACCCCCTGAAAAGACCAAGGTGTGAGGTGTCTGCTGTTGATTCCAGCTTCCACCTCAGTGACAGTGCAAGCTCAGTGAACTGTTCAAGGTAAAAAAAAAATTAAAACATTTCAGAATTTTTAAGATATTAACAATTAAATAAGTATGTGATTACATCATGACGGAGGCTACTGATTCTGCCCGTGACACTTGGTGGTGACGTGTGAGCTGATTCTCCTGGAAAATAACTTTTACATTAAATATTTTGTTTTTGCTATCAAAAGTAAATTAACTAATAACCTGCATTATTGCAGGACATTCAGCAAAATATGGACTCTACACCATGAGGCATGCACACATTAATATTCTATAAGAGCACATAAGGTGAGCAACACCACATATTGTACACTGTCCTGAATTTGTTTTCTTTCTGCATCTCATTAGCCTGGCTGATCACCTGATAACTCCTGTCATCTGGTTATGACAGCATGAGGATGTCCTCACACACCTGTAACCTATCAGCTCATCTGGCAGAATAGAGAGAGAAGAGACAACACCACATCTCCTGTTCCTGGAAAGCCTTCAGCCTTCCTTCGATGACTGAGAACCTCCATCAGCTCTGTCTCCTGTCTGCCTACAATTATTATAATAAATATTGTGTTTGACAAGTTTTTTGTGCTGCCAAATATCTCATTTAGATTCCAGTTTTGATATTTTAATGGATATTTATAAATTACATTGAATATCACATTTTTGTTGCATGTTTAACTAGCTATTGTGATTAATTAAACTAGCACCTCACTGTTAAAAGCTCGTTCTAATTTCAAGCATGTTTAAGTATTTATGGACATGAACAAAAACAGGAAATATATAAATTGAGATTTATTTAATTAATATAACAAATAAGGGGGAAAGAGTCATTGAAAGGCACATTCTTCTGGAAGTTCCTGATCCTGAGGA
Organism: Nothobranchius furzeri; assembly: GCF_043380555.1. Lineage (NCBI taxonomy): Eukaryota > Metazoa > Chordata > Actinopteri > Cyprinodontiformes > Nothobranchiidae > Nothobranchius > Nothobranchius furzeri. The sequence continues at coordinate 44,567,768 of NC_091752.1, forward strand.
CACCAGCAGAGGAGACCAGCTGCAGACACCAGAGACCAGCTGCAGACACCAGAGGACCTAGAACCGAGAGAGCAGCTGTTATTAGTAAATAAATAAAGAAATCAGGGCAGTTTTAGTGGGCTGAACACATTACAGAATAATTTTCTCATGGGGTATTTTCATAACTTTATATGCAGCAGACTGTACCTTGAGCCCAGGGCTACCGGAGAGCTATCCAGCATGTTTCAGTGGATTTTCCTGCTTTAACAGGTTAGATTAGCTGTTAAGCAGCTCAGCTATTTGTTGCTGATTAAAACCAGGTGTGCTGAAGCAGATAAACCTCTAAAACATGCTGAATACTAGCTTTTTGGGGCCGTGGAGACAAACCCTGCAGCTAATCCAATGCTATGGCTAACGGCTACTTACCTTTCAGAGGTGATTCTGTTGGGTCGGTTCTGGGAGTTTCAGGCAACTCACAAGCTCAAAACAATAAGACTCAGGTCCGCTTGTCTCCTCCAAATAGACTTGGTCCCTTTCTTCTCGAGTGTCTGTAAGGAGGGGGAGAAACGTCCTCCACTTCTATCAACTGCTCAGAGTGAAGGGAGCTAGCTTCGTCTAGTTAGCCATCGTCTTCGTCACTGCCGCGGCTCCGCCCTCTCGGTCCTCCAGGCAACGCCTACTAATGTTGCATTTTTTAAAATTGATACGTGGGTGGAGAAGGACTCCGAGGCTCAATTGACCCGCTCTTTAAAGAGCAAGTCACCCCCTACCAGATTCTAACTCCACTCCCACTTCATGTTTGAAAAATGCAACAAATGCTGTTGCTTGGCAGACCGAGAGGGCGGAGCCGCTAACAAATACAAACACACACAGGCTCACAATGGAATTATGACATCATAATATACCAGATGACATCATAGCATACCTCTTAGCCAATAGTGGTGGCAGATTTAAATTCAAATACAGTGCAGAATTTTTCCCTGACGACGGCGCAACACTGACAGTTTTAGGCAGAATATTTGAATTTTAACCAAGATGCACTGAACCGCCAAATTATTGACTACACGTGTCTGCAGCATGATTAGACACTCCTTTATATAGTTTATCAGCAAAAAAAATGTGATTTGGGGGTGACTTGCTCTTTAAGGCAGACATGTAAATTCAGCTCTGTGTGTGTGCGTAATTTGTACCGGTAGACTTGCCATAGTTATTCTCAACTGGAGATGACCGTTAAGCTAACTTATATTTTCTGCATATTGGTTCATCTTTTCTTGCTAATCCTGAAAGAGCACATGCCTGTAAGTCTTATATGTTTGTTCCGTTGAGCATATTTATCATAGTTTTATGTAACAGTTGAGAATCTTGTGTGTGGAAGTTTTTATCTCCAGTAAAAACGGTCGCGATGCTAATGCGTTATCACGTCTATGGGATTTTACATATATTTTTAGCGTTGAGCTAACCGCTAGGTTTGGGAAAAAACTTGATTGTTTTATTATATCTTTATGAAATACACATAAAGTACATGAACGTTTATTATTAAGTGTTTATTAACATAAAATACATATAAATACATCACAAATGTAACATTATTCATTTATTGTTTTTCTGTATTGCAGTTTTACAGTGCCTTCTACAGTAAATATCTAAAACGTCCCTGCTGACTCCTGGATGTTTATCGTGGACCTGTTAAGCTATCTGCCAAGCTAGAACCCAGCTTCATCGTCTAGTGAGGGCAGAACTTGCTTCTACCCCTTTAATAATTGCAGCAGTAAGCAGGGCTCTTGTTGCTATGCACCTGTGAGGGTTTTGACATTAATCACCTATATTTATCACCTTTGTTGTTATTTTTCCGCATACAACGCTGCTCGTATGGCTGTGTGCACCCCCATAAATTATATATCAAAACGAGTGGCTCGGCCACAGGAGGTGTGCTGTTACCTTTCTAAGCAGTTTGACTTACAATGGTGAAATATTTAGCAAAAAACTTTGAAAGGTATCTAATTTTGATGCTGTGATGACTTTAAATTTGCATAATATTTGCACAATGATCAATTAAATGTGCACATAATTAAGGGGTAATTAGATGGCAGGTCCTCTAAAGGAGCAGTTTTACACATGCATGAATAATATAATTATTTAGTTTTTTACCTTAATGTCACCCAAAAATCATTATTTTGGGTTTTTCATGCAAACATCACCTAAATATAATTTTCTGGGGTTTTCAACCTAAATATCATTATTTTGGGTTGTTCACCCAACATCAGCCAAAAATCTTTATTTGGCCTCTACAGCATGTGGCCAGTATCTTGACCTGTAATATTATTTTTTCGCGGAAGCTAATGTGGCTCAAACGGCAGCATGCACCCTCACAAATTATATGTCAAAACGAGTGTCGGCCATGGCACGTGTACCATTACATTTCTGAGCGTTTTGTTTTACCGTGGTGAAATGATTAGTTATTGATATTTTTTATCCACATTTAACCAGTTAATTCATTGTTGATATTTTGGGCTGATGCCTCCTTTTTGGTGTTGTCTTTGTAAAAAGAAAGAATGAGTCTTCTTTCATCAAATGCATAGTCTGACATTACGGGTCTGACCCATCGGTCTGACCTTTATCTACTTCCACCCAATTTTTATTACAGCACACATGGCACAATATGCATTCAGGAATGAAAAATGATAGAAAATGCATAAAACAACAGCCATACTCCAAAGAAAAATACAAAAATAAAACTCAGAAATGCCAAGTAAGGCCACTTTAACATGCTACAGGAAAGTATGGCTGCTTGGAAGCGATAAAACCAAAATAATTCAACATTCATAAGTAGCTTAGTGTTGATAAAAGCAAATGACAAATGGTTGTGAAGTCCTCACATGGAGTTTTTCTAGTGAATGTTACCCTCTGCAGACCAGCTCAAAGCATCTCACCTGAGCAGGTGAAACATTTGCTCCAACCCTCTCATCCTTCATCATTCTGCTGAAAGACCCGCTCAAGTGATCTGACCTTTTTAATATCACAAACTAATATTTAAAAAAAAATCCTACAAATATCCTGATCTAGTTGAAAATCTGTTTTAAAAACAACCCTAATTTGTTATTCCTAATGTTAAAGAAACATTTTTTTGGTCTTTTTTATCAATCATGTTGGCTTATTTTTGTTTTCTTTGATTTTTTTGCGATCAACCGGTGCTCCTGCAGCTGTATGCAGTGAGATAAATAGCCACAAGAGGGCAACATTGCGCTTGTGATTGTCATTCCTAAAAAGTCAGTTTCACTCTACTTGACCCCTGTGATCTCTTTTAATTTTAAACATTTTCACAACAGTTTGAATATTCTTAACAAAACATTTACACACACATAACTATAAACCTGCAAATGAAGAAATGACACATTAAGATTCATTCATTAAGATAATGAAAGAATCTTAATATTCAACAATCAGATTACTGAGAGTTTGGGGTCATTACTCCTTTTCCATCTGATTTTTCTGTACATTAATTGTCATAACTCTTTTATTAAAAAATAACCACAAAAACTGCATTTACTGTCTTTATGTTACCATTGAAAACACACAAATGGTTTACGTTTTAGTTTGATTTTTTTGTTATTGAGGCGCCATCTGGTGGCCTCAGCTTATTACAGCAGAGCTAGGCTGCTACAGTTATGAACAGGGTTGTTAGTGTTTTGGATACCTTTATGGAACAAGAGCAGATGCTAACAAAGACGTAAACGGAAACATTAGATTAATTTTGTATAACGTTTCAGGTAATCAAGTTCATGGATCAACTATTCCAACATTTTTCATCTATTCTTTTTATCCAAACTGTCCTCTGTCTCATCAGTCCACAGACATTTAGGAGAATATGAAAATGTTATTGGTCAATGTACAATGGGTCTTTCTATTGTTTTTACTCAGCAGAGGTTTAGGTCTTGGAACTCTCCCAGGAAGACCCTTTTCTTTCTTATTGTTGAACCTTTACCTCTGACTTGAACTAGGAAAAGCCAGCAGTGAGGAGCTTGAAATATCATTGTGGGAGAACAAACCCCCTGGTACAGAACAAGAGAGCTAAATTCCTGTGGGACTTCCAGATCCAGACTGACAAAATGGTGATGGTGAACCAACTGGACATTGTGGTTTTGGACAAACAACAGAGGACAGCCGTGGTTGATGCGGCAATACCAAGTGATGGCAAGATCAAGAAAAAGGAACACAAGAAACTAGAGAAGTACCAGGGCCTCAAAGAAGAACTTGAGAAAGCCTGGACAGTGTTGCCCATGGTCATCGAGACACTCGAGGCTGTAACCCCCCAAAATGGCTAAAGCAGAACCCAGGAAAACATCAGACTTCTCAGTCCAGAAAAGTGCAGTTCCAGGAACAGCTAAGATACTGCAGAACCCACAAGCTCCCAGGCCTCTGGTAGAGGACCCAAGCTTGTAAGGATGAGACCACCCATGATATATATATATCTTGGTTTATTTTTTGCCTCAAAAAAAGTTTATATAGTCAGTGACACATCCAGTCATGGCATTGATGTCCTCTTCATATCCTTGGCGGAGAGTCATCCAATCTGTGGTCTCAAAACAACTCTGCAGGGCTTTTTTCAGCATCCTGTGACCATTTTCTCACAGCTCTTCTCTTCACAGGTTGCCTCTGAACAAGTGGTTTGTATTCTGAGCAGAGAAAAACAAGATTTTGATCTGATTGTCCCAGAGGAGGTCTTGTTTTGGACATGTATGCATTCTTTACATTTGCATAACACAAATCCAATGTCTTGTTTTCTCTGGTGGAGCAGCTGACAAACTGTTGAAATGTTGGAAGTGTAGCAGAGAGTGAGGCATGATTAAAATCACCAGAAATAGCCACAAATGCATTGGGGTGCTGGGTTTGTAGCTTAGCAACAACTGAACTGATGGCATCACGTGCATTTTCAGCAATGGCTGAAGGTGGAATATAAACGGTTGCCAAGACAACACTGGTGAACTCTCCTGGCAAATAATATGGGTGACAACTTACTGCCAAGAGTTCAACATCTGGGCTGCAGAGACGACATTTCACTGAAACATGACCTGGATGGCACCATCTGTTGTTGACAAGCACTGCCACTCCACCTCCTTTTCTTTTCCCGCTCCTCTTCAGATCTCTGTCTGCTCGTACAGTCAGGAATCCTGGCAGAGAGATGCTGGAATCGGGGATATGGTCCTGCAGCCACGTCTCAGTGAAACACATAACACTACAATGCCGATACTCTGGCTGAGTCCTTGAAAGGGCTTGGAGTTCATCCATCTTGTTGGCCAGGGATCTCACATTGCCCATTATGATCGATGGAAGAGATGGTTTGAATTTCCTCTTTCTCTGTCTCCGTTTTGCTCCCGCTCTGCACCTACGCTTCTGACGTTTTAGCTCATTTGGGATTTGTGGCTTCAGTTGAGGTATTATGTCAGCCTTCCCAATGTTAATCAGCTGCTCCCGATTGTAAACCAGCTTGTTGCCATGGTTACACATCATAACAAATGCTCAAAAAGTGAAAAAATAACAGTAAAAATCCTCCAAGCTTCACAGCACCAGAAACAGAAAAGTAAAATGTCCAAAAAATACCGTTTGTCTTGAGAAACTAGAAGAAAAAAATGTCAAAGAAAAGGCAAAACTTACATATAGTCAACAGAGCTACTCCAACATGCAGCCACCTAGAGCAGCGCAGTTCTGGAACTGTGGATGTGGATAACAGCGTTAAAATGATTAAAAGTAAAATAACTAACAAAACATACGTAAGGAAAATTGCTACATACCGGTAAATAGCATTTCTTGCAGAAATGCTGTTTGAATGCTGACTGCTGAAAAGCTGAGCAGATCCATCAATGTAACATGTCAGGATTTTAGGATTCTGGGTTGGAGCAGAGGCAGAAATCTGATTTATTTTTTATTTTTTGGCAGGGGGGATAAACCTTGTAGTTTCAGAGAATAATTTGTGCGGGGGACATCTTCTTGCTGTTTTACAACTTGCAGGGTGGGCTTCCTGCATGAGCAAGTTCACAGAGAAACCAGCCAATAAGAGGTGTCTGACTATCAGGAAATAATAGGGAGCCTAAAGGTTGGTTTATGCTTGACGCGTCCGCGAGGTCCGCACGGCTCCGTGCTGAAAAGTTGCGTCATTTTAACAACCACGCCCCTCCACCGCGCCTTCACACGGCCCAAAATTTCCGCAACGCGCACCTAGGAAATTACCACGCGGACGGTCGGAAGCGGAAAAACATGGCGGACCGGCAAGAACTAGTATGGCAGAGGTTCGTAAATACAGACATTTGTATGATTCAGCTCTCAGAGATCACATGATCAACATGTTGTTAATAATTCTTGGAGAGAAATAGCTCGCACTGTCGGAAAAGACGAGGACGCTGTTAAAAATGCTGGAATGCCATGTTGTAAACAGCAGTAATTTCTACTTCTACTATGGTGTAGTGTTGGATGCATGCCGTAGAGCTCCATGCTGCCCCGTTCAGTTTGGGAGAATATTGGCTCACCGCAGAGACGAGCCGCATGAACCATAAATGCTGCGAGTTGTGAAGCGCGTTCCATCCGCGAGCCGCATCACCAAGCGGAAAGTGAATGCGTCAAGCATAAACCAAGCTTAAGTCACTTCCGCACCATGGGTGCCCGGAAGAACGAAAAAATGAATGCAAGTCATTGGGCCTAAAAACGCTATTTTCTAATTCCACTTGTTTTGTGCACTTCACGAAAGTGACATCGTCAAACCAGACATGGAGAAAACTAAAGGAAAAGGGCTGTAAGTTCAGCAAACCTCACGCAGGAGGAAAGAACCACCATAAATCTGGTCATTTGGTAAGTAGCAGCTACGCTAGGGGAGAGGATTTTATGTGGTGACGTGACATCACATATGCGACATGCCAATTTCTAGTTTGTAGTCATGCTAATTACAAACTTTTACAAGTTAATAAATCTCAAAGTACATGACTGGCGTGGTCGAAACACCCACCATTACTTTCATTTAAATTGCAGTACAACATATGTGTGATCCAGGGCGTAAGGCAAAGTGGATTACAAAATAACGTTTTTAGCCCTGTTAACTTGCATTCATTTTTTGTTTTTGCCTGGGACCCATGGTGCGGAAGTGACTTAGACTCCCTATAGAGTATTAAATCCTGCTGTTTCTTGCCCTCTCTTACAACTAACTTCTCTTCCCTGAAACAGGAGCATCAGAGCATTTTTACCCAAAGAGATGGACTTACAAGGCATTTATTTATACTAGAAACCACTGCAAATGTTTTAACAAAACAAGTGAACTTGGTATCTCAGTAAACATTGGCAGAACTTGAGGTAAAGTACCACAACATCTCTGGAACATTTTCACACTAAAAAGAGAGAACACCATCTAAAAATGAAATGGCAAAACAAAATTTCATTAAGTCTCATGATGTGGAAGCTATTGTCAAATCTACAAATGTCCCCATCAAAATAATAATAAATATGGAAACTATCTGTATAATCTCATATAACAATTGTGGGGTGAAGTTACTTAAAGTGAAATCTGTTATATATTTTCAATTGTATGTCTGTGATGAGCAGCAACACAAAAAGATGATCAGATCTGCTGTATCGTGTCACAACTTTGTGAAACATTTAAAAACCAGGATTAACATGTCTGTCATATATAAAACCTAAAACTAACTTCAGGGTGATTTTATTTTGCTTTTCATGGTGGCGACACTGATGTAGATGCTTCAAAAACAAAAAGTTTAGGGACACTAAAGAAAGTGATGTTTTAAAATATGCTGCTCATCTGAGACGTTAGATGTATAGTGGTGAATATCTGGAAAAAATATTCAGTCTGCCTAAAAATGGTTAAACTGCTACCTGTTACATTTTTAGGGATTTGAGATTTTTCAAACTTAATTCAAATTTATGCAGTGGTCAGTAAATAAAAGTTATTTATATAGCACTTATCACAGAAAGAAAAATCAGTGTTTCACAGAGATCAACAAAACAACATATAGTCATTAAATCATCCTAAGAACTAAATAAAATGTCATGAAACAATTGAAAGATAATTAAAATCACAGCGTTTTTAACACTTTTAACATTTTAGACCCTTTGCAAGCAGGGTTCCGTCCCGGTCATCAGGGCCAGATTAACACTTTGTTGTACCCTGGGCAACAATATTCAAGAGCTCCATCATCACGACCCAAGGATCACCATAATATGGTCACATACAGAATATTTTACTGTAATATGCAGTAAATATACTCAATACTTGAATGCCTGACATCATGTAACCCGCTCAGGGTAACCTTTGACCCACCTTGTGTGGACTGACCAATGAGGAGAGGGTCTTAACTTGAGGCCCTCTCTTCATTGGTCAGTCTGCATGAGACTGACTCTCAACTGACGTTCAGTCATAGGCAGCGACGCGTCTCTGTGCAGCGCGAAAGCCCGGGTGGACAGTTTGTTTAATATAGGGTGATCATATTTCCATTTCCAAACATGAGGACAGGGGATCTGTGCCTATGACGTCACACTATGGCAGCGCCACACAAACCACGCTGGGACCCATTTTTTGTAAGAACTAAATTAATATCAGATTCTGCCAATAAAGCATGGTTTATGCTTCTCCGTCAGCTCCGCAAGGGACAGACACGCACGGATTGACGGAAGCGTTTTGCTTTCATACTTCGTCTCCTGGAGAGTGTTACAAAGCAATTGCCCGGCAGGACAACAGAGGGCGTAGCGCTGTTCTGTGGTATCATGTCATGTATCGGTCCAAGATAGTGTGTTTATATTGTGTTTTTTGTGTATATAAGAGACTTTTAACACGGACAAATTTGTCTCTCATTCTCCCACCGCTTCATGCGCTCCCCACCTCTAAACCCACGTTTCCTGTCATTTCCGTCCACAAATAAAACGCTTGCTGCGCATCTTTTCACTCCTCCAGTCACGGGGGAATTAAACGTTCATGTTTTTAGAGTTTTTTCGCGAGATATTCTTAGAGCTTCTCCGTGTCTGCCGCTAGATATCCACGGCTCTCTTTGCAATGGCGGCGCTGTAAACAACAGCGGCGTCCTGACCAATCACAAGCTTGCGTAATCCGTCTCGTTCGACGGATGTTTCAAAAAGTGGGCTTGACTCCGTGCGTACTTGCGTGCCTGCCGGATCCCTACGCAAGGACGGATAATGGCTTTGCATGTCTCCGCACTGACGCAGACGGAAAAGCATAAATCAGGCTTAGAAGGGCTCTAAAACAATTCATATGTAAATATTTAGCATATTTATTGCAAAATCTCATTTTTCTGCTTTAGTGCTGCAACAAGGTTTTATTAATAATAAATTATTATACTTTTTGTTTTACTACAGCATCGGTAAGCTTCCTGTGCACAGATTATTAAGGATGCTTGTTTCAGCTGTGAGATTAGACGATAGGATCAATGAAAAAATAAGTTGTGACACACTCCATGGAAACTTTCTAAGAATCCACAAATAGTGGCTTTAAAATGGTTTTGTTACTTTTTGCAAGTTTAGAAAAGAAGCAGATGAGACAGCATGTCTGATAATTTAGTTTTTCATCTGATAACATTAGAACATGTCAGTAATGTCTGAGGGGCTTTTATAAACACTGTATAACTATCACTCCTGGAGAGGGTATGAATTACACAGAGGCTTCTGGGGAGCCCAGTTATGGGGTGGGGTGGGGGGTCATTTAGCCTTGGCCCCCAAAATGTCTTGAAACGGCCCTGGGTGTGTGACTGAGTTACGAAGGTGATCTGAACTGTATCAGATGTATAAATATTACATGTGTGTAACTTATTGTTTTATACAGGTAGAAACGTGTAGTGGAGATAAATCTACCTACATTTTACTTTGTTTTTCTTGTTTTTATTGAACTATTTTCCTGTCCTGTCTGTCTCTCATCTTCCTGCATCTCCTCTAAACTCTCCAGAAAATCTGCTGCCTGGATTCTTACATTTTCACCTCTTCAGTTACTTTTGAGCAGATCAAAGGGATCTCCTGACCGCAAAGCGGAGAGCGCGTTTCGATGCGTCAGTGAGGTGAAATCACCGCAGCACAGGGTTCCGCAGTAGAGCGCTTCAGGCGCAAATAAGACAGAAAGTAGAGAACATGTGCGGACATGAACGATCGTGTGCTAATTATAGTTTTTTGGTTGCGCCACTTTAAGAATGGACCGTGCGCTGGACGCAGCTGCCTGGATCGCTGCGCAACAACGCAGCGCTGTGCCGCTGTCTGTGCTCTCTGCTCAGAAGAGTCCATAAATTATGTAATACAGGTAGAAAACTTTTTTCCGGCTCCCCTGGATGTAGGATATCCAGCTCCCCCATAATTCGATCCCTGCTCCTGGATGAAAAGCCGAACATTTTCATCAAGAGCCCCCAGTCCGGACGCCCCGGACAGAGAGTGAAAAGTGGACATGTCCGGGGGAAACAGGACGTACGGTCACCCTAGTTTAATATAAAGCGGGAGATTACAGATAGGCGTACAGTATTTTTGCTCGTACCCTTGCTGCCATGGGCCCTTTAGAGTTCGTGGGCCCTAGGCAATTGCCCAGTTGCCCATATGGTTAATCCAGCCTTGCCGGTCATAGTACTGAGTCTGCCCTTCTTAGAGTTTTTAATGATGTTCTGCAGTCCTGGAACACCTGCTCTACTTCCTGAGCTACTGAGGTCAGAAAGGGCCTTACTATAGATGATCAGACATTTAGTCTTTTCAGAGTTTAACTGAAGGAAGTTATCTTCTAGCCAGCTGGTGATCGCTGATAGATTCAGACCGTATACAAAAGTCAGAATCCTTTTATCTAGAACAGTTCCAGAGATCCTCTCATAGCTCTGAACAGTGTCAAAAACTGCAGAAAGATTCAACAATACTATGTCTGTGACTGCCTGGTTGTCTGCAGCCACCATGATATCCTCAGAATTTTTCACCATCTCATTCAAAGATGTTATAAGCTCCTTAAAATGCTGCCTATGAACCTCTAACCTAGTGGATTTCACCTTTCAGCTTGGCGGCATGTCTTTCTGAAGCTGTAAATATTTGACCCAAAGACAGTTTCTTCTGTGAGACCTAACGCTTTGACAGAACCACAGTAAATAAGATACACGAGGCTGATGGATAAAAGAGTTTGGGTCATCACCATGAACTAAGCTGTTGTCAAATAATGCAGAAAATCTGTCCACTGCTGACGTAATAACCCTCTGGAGGCAGGCGTTGCAGATTTGCAGCAGTTAAAACTAGGGCCCGACCGAGATATCGGCCGGCAGATATTATCGGCCGATATTAAGGTCATTAACTCTATCGGCTATCGGCCAAAAAGACAGCCGATATTGCGCTACCTATCCAGCAGATGGCGCCAGCTTTATGAATAAGTTTTGTGAATAAGTTCACCAAGTTAACTTCCACAGAGTGTTACTTTGTTACAAAGCACAACTATTACGTTTTATTTATTGCTGCATTTTTATTATTTTAATATTCTTATAGGGATCTTCTGTCCCTAAACTTGTGCGTGTTGTCAGATTTCCCAGAGTTAGCTAAGTCAGAAAAAACATTTTGTAACCAGTTGTTTTAGCATAAAGCAATGGAAGGGAAGGCTTGCATTCACCTACATTAAAAAAACACTACAATGTATGTGAATTCACTTACATTGTTTTATGCTAAGCTAAGAAAACCAACTGCTGCCAGATCATATTGGGCTGGTTATAAAATGCTTTTTCTGACTTGTCTAACTCTGGGGAATCTTAACAAGACACAATTTTACTGAGTGGGGGAATATTCCTTTAAGTTAAAATGTATTTGTGGAACTCCCTGTCCCCCACGTCATACCTGTTCTCGGTGGCCGTCAAACGCCGTGAGAAGAAGACGCAAGGATGAAGCTTGTAGACGACCGGGGATACCTGGGAGAAGACTGCTCCAACCCCGGTGTCTGAGGCGTCCACCTCCACAGTGAACTGTTGCTTGGGGTCAGGTCTGGAAAGGACTGGGGCCTTGGTGAACTTCTTTTTCAGTGTATTGAATGCAGCTTCAGCTTCTGGGGACCAAGAAAAAGGTTTAGCTACAGAAGTGAGGGCTGTTAGGAGAGCTGCAGTTTGACTGTAATTATGGATAAACCGTCTGTAAAAGTTTGCAAAGCCCAAGAACCGCTGCAGCTGCTTCCTGGTAGCAGGGGTGGGCCACTCCGTTACCGCTTGAACCTTGTCTGGGTCCGCCCTCAGTCGTCCGCTCTCTAAAACAAAACCCAGAAACGTAACCACAGACACATGAAATTCACACTTTTCGGCCTTTACAAATAGTCTGTTCTCCAACAGCCGTTGGAGTACGGCTCGAACGTGTCTCTGGTGCTGGGCGATGGACCTGGAGAAGATTAAAATGTCATCAAGGTAGACAGTCACAAAGTCATTAATGAAATCCCCCAGCACCGAGTTCACCAGTCTTTGAAACACGGTTGGAGCATTAGTGAGCCAAAAGGGCATCACAAAATATTCAAAGTGCCCCAGGGGTGTCTTAAAAGCAGTCTTCCATTCATCACCTTGGCGGACTCTGACCAGGTGATAAGCATTGCGAAGGTCCAACTGGGTAAAAATGGTGGCATCTTGGACTGGCTCGAAGGTAGACGAGAGCAGAGGAAGCGAATACTTGCCCTTGACCATTATCTGGTTTCAGCCCCGGTAATCGATACAAGGACGAAGAGACCCATTCTTTTTGGCCACAAAGAAAAAAACAGCTCCCAGGGGCGAGGTAGATGGCCTGATGGTGCCATTGGTCAGAGCTTCAGTGATGTAAGACCGCATGCAGTCTTGTCCAGGTTTAGACAGGTTGTAGAGGCGGCTGGATGGGAGCGGAGCTCCTGGCAACAGGTCAATGCCACAATCGAAAGGGCAATGAGGCAGTAATGTGGCTGCTTGGTCTCTACTGAACACCTGCTGTAAGGCATGGTATTCAGGGGGTACCTGGGTGAGATCGGGCGGCTCCTTCGGAGTTTCGAAAGAGTCCTTGGGTCCAGAAGATGCAGAGGTTAGACAGGTCAAATGGCACTCTGGACTCCAGGTCTCGACACGGTTGGCTCTCCAGTCCAACTGCGGGTTGTGTGCCTTGAACCAGGAATGGCCCAGCACAAATTGATTTTGCGGGGAGAGGAACACAAACAGTGACAGCGTCTCCGTGTGGTTACCTGAGATCTGGAGCTGGAGTGGTAGGGTCCGGTGTGTGATGGTAGACAGAGACCTCCCATCCAGAGAGGAAACTGACAATGGCTCCGGGAGCAGTTCTGTGGTATTCCCCACTCACACACTAGTTGTGGATCCACCAGCGACTGCTCACTTCCCAAGTCCACTAAAGCAGTCGTCTGGTGACGAAGGGTATTGAAAGTCACAAGGCAGTCTATGAGGAAACGGGAGGTTTTGTTACCTGAATAGCTGCCCACCAGAACTCCCGGACCCACTGGTGGGCACGCCCTTTTAACGCTGCTGGGCAGGTCTGCACAAAGTGTCCCGGTTGCCCACAGTGTAAGCACAGTCCTTTGATGAGGCGGTGTCTACGTTCCTCAGGCGTCAGGTGAGTCCGTCCCAACTGCATAGGCTCCTCAGAAGAGTCCGGGGGAGGAGATCTATGGGCTGAGCGATGAAGAGGAGGTGGTGGTGACAGGTCCCTCGCTGAAGACCTCTGTAGCTCCCGATGTCTCTTGTCTATCGAGATGGACAACGAAATTAATCCATCCAAGGTGGATGGCTCGGGGCACAGAGCCAGGTGGTTCTTGACCCGGTCACTCAAAGCCTTGATGAAGGCCGACTTTAGTGCATCATCGTTTCATGACGTCATAGCAGCCAAAGTCCTGAATTCCAGGGACAAAGCCGCCACTGTCCTCCATCCCTGCGAGAGGTGTAAGAGTCTCTTCCTGATATCGGTGGTGGTTTCAGAACTACAAAAAGTCAATTTAAAATCCTCCAGGAAATCAGAGTAGGAGCCTGACAGGAAATCAGGATTCCTGCTCTTGGCCTCCGCCCACCTAAGTGCCTTGCCTCTCAATAGTCCCACAATAAAAGAGATCTTCATAGAGTCTGTTGGAAAAGATCTCGGAGAGCATTCAAAAGCGAGGTGGCACTGAAGCAAGAAGCCATAACAGTCTTCGAACTCACCGGAGAAAGTCAGACATGGCAGAGGTGGAGCCGAATGGAAGTGGGTGACTTCCGGAGGACCACACACTTCCAGTCCGGGTGGAACCATTCCTCCAGAGGCGTGAACTGGTGGTTCCGTTCCGGACGCCGAAGCGGCGGCTGACGCTGGAGCAAGGGCTGGAGCAGAGGCTGGAACAGGAAGTCGCTCATGAAGTTGCTGGATGACGGTGTCCAAGTGCTGGTCTGGTAACGCTGGTTAACGATGTTAAGCTGCTCCATGAGGACGGGAAGAGTCTGCTCCTGCTGTAACAGCTGGGTAGCCAGATCGGCGAGTGCAGATTGCGCTGGGTTAGTTTGATGGCCGGGTGATTCTGTCATGACTTGAGGTAAGTGTCTAACCCAAGACATGCAGAATCAATATTCGTCGAGCAGATGGAGTAAAAGTAAAGTTCTTTATTATTAAACGGGAACAAAAATAGCACAGGGAAGTCCTGTGGGAGTGAGCGGTGTAGCTCGAGTACAAGTAGCGCTCGGGATGAATGAGGGAGGCGGGGGAGCCGAGGTGAGCGCTGGGCAGAGGGTGAGCGATCCGCGATGGGTGAGGTCGCAGAGAGGGGCCAATAAGAACAACGGAGGCGGAAGGGACGTGGTGTATGAATCCAGTGTACAAAACAGCGAGAGGGAAGCAGGTTGAGTGAGGATCCTGAAGGAAGGGAAACAAACACCAGGCTTAAGGGATAATCCAAAAACAGTCAGAGGTCAAAATCCAAGTATCCAATAACGAGACAAAGCGAGCAAACAAGAACGAGTACAAAGGGCTGGGACTACCTAAACTGGTGCAATCATCCACTGTAGTGAGGTGTCTCCATCCTCCTTTTAAACCTGTGTTCCTGATTGGGATCTTCTGCAGCTGTCGCCCCCTCCGCTCCTCACCTGAGGGAAATCAGCTCAATCACAGTTAGAGTGGAGATGGTGTCACTCACCTCGGCTCAGGAATATGACATGCTTTTTTTGTACTTCATCTAAAACCTAACAAACTAATGATTTATCTATTGACTAACAAACTAAAAAACTCAAAAGTCATAGCCGACCTTTCCAAGCTGAATGCTTTGACCACATTTGAGTAAACTGCTCAATAATTGTAGCTCTACAGTGAAAAATATACGGAAGAGTCATATAAACTGAAACAGACAACTAACTAACTAACTAACTAACTAACTAACTAACTAACTAACTAAAAGAAACACCTTCAAAATATAAGGAAGTCCAGGCTTTTTCCCCCTATATAATGGGTTTCCACTTTACAGGAGGAAGAACTTGACTTTCTGGCTGAAGAACTTACAACAGTCAGGCAACAACAGAAAAGTATTATGGATTTGGTACAAGAAGTAAAAAAACTGAAACAACAAAATGTTGAGAAGGACAAACAAATCTATATTTTGCAAAAACGAGTGGATGAACTAGAGCAATATTCAAGAATAAATGATGTTGTCATTACAGGAGTTGATATAAAACCTAGATCATATGCTCGAGCTGTAGCAAATAATAATGGGGATGAACCAACTGATACAGATATGAATCATGTGGAAAGGCAGGTAACAACTTTATTTCACTCACAGGGTATTGAAATCAGTGAGAACAACATTGAAGCATGTCATGTTTTATCAAGTAGGAATACGAAGGGAAAAGTGTCTGTGTTAATGAGATTTGTGAGCAGAAAGATGAAAAATTCACTCCTTAAGCAGGCAAAAAAGTTGAAAGGAACTGAGGTCTATGTAAATGAGCATCTGACAAAGTATAATGCAGAAATTGCAAAGAAAGCCCGTTTTCTGAGGAAGCAGAAAAAGATCCAGGGTACCTGGACTGCAAATTGTAAAATTTTTGTTAAATTGAATGGAACTCCAGAAGAAGCAAAGATACTGGTGATTAAAAGTTTAGAAGATTTGGATCAATTTCAGTAAAAGAGATGATGGGATAGAGGAATGGAATGTGTAGATTAAAATATGAGGATAATGAAATTTCATTTAGGACTTGATCTTTCAATGATATTTGGATTTTGAAACATGATTAGTGTGAGGGAGATTAGAAATTTATAATGAACAGGATGACAAATGAACTACATATTGACACAAATATAGGCTGTAAAGATAGGTTTTGGGATTTTGACAGCAATATTGATCCTGATTACAATTTCTTTAATAATGAAATACATGAATGTAATTATTACAATGAAGAACAATTCAACATGAAGATGAAGTCAGAAAATAGTTTGACAATAGCTCATTTCAATAGCAGAAGCTTATATGCAAATTTTGACGCCATCAAGGAATATATAGCACAATTCAAGAAGCCATTTACTATCATTGCCATATCAGAGACATGGATAACACATAAAAAGGAAGGAAATTTTGAATTGCATGGATATGACTTTATCCACCAAGACAGAATAAGAAAAAAAGGAGGAGGGGTGGCACTTTATATTGACAAAAATCTTAATTACAAAAAAGCAGAAATGATGACGACTACTATTGAGGGAGTGATGGAATGTGTAACTGTAGAAATAAGCATGAAAAAGAAGAAGAACATATTAGTAAGCTGTATATATAGAACACCAGGCTCTAAGATTGAAACATTTAAGAATAAAATGGAGGAGATGTTTACAAATCTGTACCAGAAGGGAGTGTTTATTTGTGGAGATTTCAATATAGACTTGCTAAATCCAAATAAAAACAAAAGTACAGAGGAATTTATTGATATAATGTACAGTCTAGGTTTATTTCCATTGATAACCAGACCGACTAGAATAACATTACACTGCACTACTTTAATAGATAATATATTCACTAATATAACGGAAGAAAAGGTGGAAAGTGGGTTATTAATAAGCGATATGAGTGACCATCTACCAGTTTTTGCTTCTTATGACTGTCATTATAAAAATGAAACAGAAGAAACTAACTATATGTATAAAAGAATGAAAACTGACCAGAGGTTAAATAGTCTTAAAAATGATTTATTAGAACAAGATTGGAATATTGTTTATGAAAAAAATGAAGTAGACCAAGCATATGATACCTTTTTAAATATATTTAAAAGTCAATTTGACAGAAACTGTCCAGTTATCAAAAATATTCAGAGGAATAAGTATAAAGAAAAACCGTGGATGACAAAAGGACTACAAAATGCATGCAATAAGAAAAACACACTTTACCGAGAATTTATAAAAAACAGAACGACAGAAGCAGAACAAAAGTACAAAAGATATAAAAACAAACTCATAAATATAATGAGAAGGTGTAAACGTGAATATTTTATTAAAAAGTTAGAGCACAATAGAAACAACATAAAAGGCATCTGGAAAATATTAAATGGCGTAATTAGGAAAGAGACAGGGAATAATAACTATCCACACAATTTTATAGAGAGAAAAAATAATATTACAAACATGAATGAAGCAGTGGATGAATTCAACAAATATTTTGTAAGCATAGGATGTAAATTGGAGGAAAAAATAATAGTTGATGAGATACAAACGGATGCCACAGAGTATGTTGAAAGAAATAAAAATTCTGTTTTTTTAAGAGCAGTTGATGAGAAGGAGATTTATGAGATAGTTAGAAATATGAAGAATAAAACCAGTACAGACTGGAACGATATTGATATGAAAACACTGAAATGTGTGATTGAGGGCATTGTAAAACCATTAACACACATTTGTAATCTTTCTTTTCAAAAGGGGGTTTTTCCGAATAACATGAAAGTAGCAAGGGTAATTCCTATTTACAAGACAGGAGATAAGCATCAATTTAAAAATTATAGACCTGTGTCAATACTATCACAATTTTCCAAAATATTAGAAAAGCTGTTTGTTAAAAGATTCAATAATTTTGTTGATCAATGTGAGTTGCTGACGGAATGCCAGTATGGCTTCAGGAATGATAGGTCGACAGTCCAGGCACTGATTGATCTTAATGAGGAAATAACAGAATGCATTGACAAAAAGAAGCATGCAATAGGGTTGTTTTTAGATCTGAAGAGAGCTTTCGATACAGTAAACCATGATGTATTGATGAGAAAAATGGAAAAATATGGTTTCAGGGGTATAGTTTTGGACTGGATAAAAAGTTATTTATCAAATAGACAACAATATGTGCAAATAAATCAACATAAATCAGGACTAAGAGAGATACAATGTGGGGTACCTCAAGGATCAGTCTTAGGACCTAAACTATTCATAATGTACATAAATGACATTTGTAGGGTTTCACAAGTATTGAAGTTTGTATTGTTTGCAGATGACACAAATGTTTTTTGCTCGGGTGTGGAATTGCAACAGGTCCTGGATGTGGTCACACAGGAAATAAATAAATTAAAAAAATGGTTTGATGTAAATAAACTGTCACTAAATTTAGAGAAAACAAAATTTATGTTGTTTGGTAATGAAAGTAGATACAATGAATTAGATATAGTAATTAATAATGTAAAAATTGAGAGAGTATATGAAATAAAATTTCTTGGGGTGGTCATAGACAGCAGGATCTGTTGGAAGCCACACATCAAATATGTTAGGGGGAAGCTTGCACGGGGCATTGCTATATTGGGGAAAGCTAAGTATATTTTTAATCAGAAAGCACTTTATATATTATACAATACGATGCTACTGCCATATTTGAGCTATTGTGTAGAGGTCTGGGGAAACACGTACAAAAGCAATTTACAAACAATAATGACAATGCAGAAAAGGGCTATCAGATTAATAACAAATGCAGGATATTTGGATCACACAAATGAACTTTTTATTAAAACACGGACAATGAAGTTCCAGGACTTGGTTAAATACAAAACAGCACAAATAATGTATAAAGTAAGAAATAAACTAATGCCTGATAAAATACAAAAACTGTTCACAGAGAGAGAAGGAGGATATAACCTGAGAGGGACACTAAACTTAAAGATACATAAGTTTAGAACAACATTAAAACAGATGTGTATCACAATAATAGGGGTTAAATTATGGAACAATTTAGAAGAAGAAATCAAAGTAAGCACAAATATAAATGTGTTTAAAATGAATTATAAAAAACATATTCTGAACAAGTATATAGTGGAAAATAGATGATTTATGTGGGTGTCCTTTATTCCAAGGAAAAGTAAATTGTATCAATTGTAAAAAGATGTTTTTTTTTCTTTTTTTGTTTTTTTCCATATAATTTGGTGGTTTTTTGGTGACTTGTACCATTTTGTTTGTTTTAATGTAGGTTTTGTGTTAGATTTAAGTAAACAAGTAAAAATGACTTGTATAAAGGGGTAGGGATATATAAGTTTCCACTTCAGCCTACTCCTTTTCAAACACAGAAGGGATGATATGTATTTTTTCTGTTTGTGGTACTTTTTAAAAAATTATGTATGTTTTCTTTGTTTGAAATAAACTAAACTAAACTAAACGTTCTTGGTGATTGGCTCAATAGGTTTCCCTCTAATTGGACGTAGAACGGTCCGTCTTGGGTTGGGGTTGAGACCAGATTGTGTGCGTGGTTCCTTCCTCAGTGGTCTCCTTCAAAAAGCAGCTGAAGACTCACTTGTTCAAGCTGGCTTTTGTATGACCTTCTTCACCGCTCTCTCTTTATTCTGCTCTCCCCACCTATTCCACCTTCCTCGGGATCCACTAATTTCCCTCTTTCCTGTTCACTCTCTGTCTTTCTTAACATTTTTTTAATCACAATTGCCTATTTTTGTTCATTTTAAATATATTTTTAAACATTTTCTAAATGCTTTTTTATATTTTTACATTTTTTGTTTTTGTGAAGCGCCGCGGGATTTTTATCTTCAGAGGCACAGTAATAGAAACTTAACATTCTTTTTCTTCTTCTTCTCAACATCTTCAGAACCAGCCTCCACCTTTTTCAAACAAGAAATTAACTCCTTCTCCTTTTCAATTTTCTTTGGAGAAGTGTCCATCTTTTTTGCTTCAGCCCCCAGTTCATTTGTAGATTTTGCGCTGTTGGCTTTCCTTGGGAGATGTTTCATTCCTTTGGCCACCATCGGAGCCTGGCAACAATCTGTCTTCAGTGATATCGTCAAGCCAACTAAATTCCTCCAACAATGAATCCAAGATCTCGTTGGTAGACTTTTTCTCAGATGAAATTAAGTCTTTCTCCTTTTCAGTTTTCTTTGGAGAAGTGTCCATCTTTTTTACTTCAGCCCCCAGTTCATTTGTAGATTTCGTGCTTTTGGCTTCCTTGGGAGATTTTTCATTCCTATGGCCACCATCGGAGCCTGGCAACAATCTGTTTTCAGTGATATCGTCAAGCCAACTAAATTCCTCCAACAATGAATCCAAGATCTCGTTGGTAGACTTTTTCTCAGATGAAATTAAGTCTTTCTCCTTTTCAGTTTTCGTTGGAGAAGTGTCCATCTTTTTTACTTCAGCCCCCAGTTCATTTGTAGATTTCGTGCTTTTGGCTTCCTTGGGAGATTTTTCATTCCTATGGCCACCATCGGAGCCTGGCAACAATCTGTTTTCAGTGATATCGTCAAGCCAACTAAATTCCTCCAACAATGAATCCAAGATCTCGTTGGTAGACTTTTTCTCAGATGAAATTAAATCTTTCTCCTTTTCAGTTTTCGTTGGAGAAGTGTCCATCTTTTTTACTTCAGCCCCCAGTTCATTTGTAGATTTTGTATATCTGTGTGCCCTGGGAGATTTTTCATTCCCAAAGCTCTTTTCAAATGCATCTGTAGGAACTGGTAGAACGTTTTGGGGGAGATCAGTATGTCTGCTTCTCACTGAAGGTAAAGGGGTTTTTCCTTGTTTGGGGTTGAACCTGGATGGTGGGTTTTGTTCACTTATTTTGCTGTTTTCAGATGTTTTAGCTTGATGTTTCTTAAACCATATGCCAGGTAAAAATAATTCAACATCCTTTTCAGTTTTCGTTGGAGAAGTGTCCATCTTATTTACTTCAGCCCCCAGTTCTTTTGAAGATTTCGTGCTTTTGGCTTCCTTGGGAGATGTTTCATTCCTAGAGCCACCATCGGAGCCTGGCAACAATCTGTCTTCAGTGATATCATCAGACCAACCAAATTCCTTCAACCATGAATCCAAGAACTCGTCATGAGACTTTTTCTCAGATGAAATAAACTCTTTCTCCTTTTCAATTTTATTTGGAGAAGCATCCATCTTTTTTACTTCAGCCCCCAGTTCATTTGTAGAATTCGTGCTTTTGGCTTCCTTGGGAGATTTTTCATTCCTATGGCCACCATCGGAGCCTGGCAACAATCTGTCTTCAGTGATATCGTCAAGCCAACTAAATTCCTCCAACAATGAATCCAAGATCTCGTTGGTAGACTTTTTCTCAGATGAAATTAAGTCTTTCTCCTTTTCAGTTTTCGTTGGAGAAGTGTCCATCTTTTTTACTTCAGCCCCCAGTTCATTTGTAGATTTCGTGCTTTTGGCTTCCTTGGGAGATGTTTCATTCCTAGAGCCACCATCGGAGCCTGGCAACAATCTGTCTTCAGTGATATCATCAGACCAACCAAATTCCTTCAACCATGAATCCAAGAACTCGTCATGAGACTTTTTCTCAGATGAAATAAACTCTTTCTCCTTTTCAATTTTATTTGGAGAAGTGTCCATCTTTTTTACTTCAGCCCCCAGTTCATTTGTAGATTTTGTATATCTGTGTGCCCTGGGAGATTTTTCATTCCCAAAGCTCTTTTCAAATTCATCTGTAGGAACTGGTAGAACGTTTTGGGGGAGATCAGTACGTCTGCTTCTCACTGAAGATAAAGGGGTTTTTCCTTGTTTGGGGTTGAACCTGGATGGTGGGCTTTGTTCACTTATTTTGCTGTTTTCAGATGTTTTGGCTTGATTTTTTGGAGACCATCTCTCAGGTAAAAATAAGTCAATATCCTTTTCAGTTTTCGTTGGAGAAGTGTCCATCTTTACCACCTCAGGCCCCAATTTTTTTGGTATTTTTGAGCAACTGTCTTCTTTGGGATATATTTCTTTGCAAAAGCTCTTTTGAACTTCATCATCAGAGTCTGAAGACCATGGGTCGGTAAACATTTCTTCATTCTTTGATGTTTTCTGAATCCCTGCATCATATTTAGGAGCCTTTTCCCCTGGCGAAAGCACTTCATTCTCCCCTCCATTCTTCTTTAGAGGCGCTTTTACCCTCTTCGGTTTGGAAGGCTGTGCCTTCAAAAATCTCTCTTCAAATTTTCCCTCAGAGCTTGACTTCCCATTATCGGCGCTGAGTTCACTGATTTGTTTCCTGAGCTCCTCACATTCATTCTGTTGCTTGTCGTTTATTCTCTGAAGCTGTTTTTGCTTGCCCTTGCTAATCAGGAGCTCTAGAGACAGTTCTTCCACCTTTTTCAGGAGTTCTTTGTCTGGCTCGAAATCTGGACTTTTTAAGTATTCCAGCTCATTCTCTGCAGTTTTAATTGCGTCCTTCAGCTGGCTAATTTCCTTGATATATTCTGTCATTCCTTCTTGTGAAGCCATTTCCAGCTCAATTAGTTCCGTGTTGTGCCTTTGTTTCATCTCCTCGAGCTGAATACGCAGCTCATCTATAACCTTATTACTGGACTCCAGCTCTTGTTCTGCCTTCCTTAGGGCGGCGGCTTTCGCTGTTAGTTTTTTGTGTAAATTCCTGCGAGAAACGAGGCCCTGCGAAGTGTTATTTATATAAACTTTGATTTGTTCTAAGGCTGTTGATATCTGATTACTGGCAGGTTCCTTCTTATTCAGTAAGATTCCTGCATTATCAGAAACAGTTTCTAAAAAACTCCAGATGTCTTTGTGAAGCTCCTTGTACTGCTCTTGTTTGTTTTCTAGCTTCACCTTTAATTTATCTAATTTTAACTGAAGTTCGGACGATTGAGAATCTTTTTTCAGCTTATTTTTATCATTAAGAGACTGATGTATCTCATTTCTTCCCTCCAAATCATTCTGCTTGATCTGTTGCCCCTGCAGACATATCGTTTTCTGCAAGTGAGACTCTTGAATGTTCATCTCTTTCTGCTTTTGGTAACTGTCCCTAAATGAGGAGACTATCTGCAATTTTTCGTTTATCTGTTTTAGCTCCTCAGAAATCTTCTCTGCACTCATTTTCTCACGTTCAGCCTTTTCAATGGTTTGAGAAAGCCTATTAATCTTTTCATTGCACATCGAGCGCGTTTCCTTCAGCTCATGAACCTCCTTTAGAAGCGCTGCCTCAGATGTCTGCAACTCTTCAATTGTTGATTTTAAAGAATTGCATTCCTCTTCTCTGTGGCTGTTTTCCAATTTTTTTCTCAGTTCCTGAATTAGTCTTTCATTCTCATCATTCTTTATGGTCAGGCCTTTAATTTCAGACTCTAAATCTATATTTCTCTCTTTTATATCACTCAGTTCTGATAAAGGCACATTGATTATGGTGTCGTTTTGTTTGGAAACACTCATGTCTTCACCTT
Organism: Nothobranchius furzeri; assembly: GCF_043380555.1. Taxonomy (NCBI): domain Eukaryota; kingdom Metazoa; phylum Chordata; class Actinopteri; order Cyprinodontiformes; family Nothobranchiidae; genus Nothobranchius; species Nothobranchius furzeri. The sequence goes on from NC_091752.1 coordinate 44,591,332, forward strand.
CTTTCACCAGGTCCCTTAGTTTCGCCTCTAGGTGACTTATCGAGCTGGTCAAGGCGTCTGTCTTACCATGTATGGTTTTAATTTGACCTTTCCACCCATTGAACTCATTAAAGGCAGCCTGGAGACCAAAGATTTCATCTTTGTAGTGCCTCAGTTTGATTAAAATGTCGTTAAACAACGTGTTTTTTTCATCTGCTATAACATCGACTCGTTTCCAGTCACTGGTCTTTACAATTTCCAGCTCAGATTGCAGGATTTGAATGTTCTGAACAAGTTCGCTAATGTAGTTTCTGTCAGCTATGCGCATCGACTCACTTTCCATAAGCTGATTTTGAGAAGCCTGAAGCTGTTTTTCCAAATTAATACACTGTTGTCTCAGCTGGTATCCTTCAAGTGGAAGTCCTGTAGCCTTGCTAAAGTGCTCCTGTGTTTCTTCAAGTTTGCTTTTCAGTTTGTTATTTTCTTCTGTGAGAAGCGTAATTTGCTCGAGCCTTGATGGGTCATACGAGAGTTGCGCATATTTCTCAGCTCGCTGTCTCTGCTGTCTTGACATAACTGGTCCTTGAATCATCCTGAGATAAGAAATTAAATTCTGTAGTGGGAGTGAGAAAACACGTAACTTGTCACAAAGTCAGATGCTGTCTGATCGAATCCCTCAGCGAGGTGGGCAATACAGTGATGCAGCTAAGTGATGACGTCACTGGCCTTTGATGTGTCATACAAGCTAAGTTCCGTAAAGTAGTAGTAGTAGTAGTAGTACTATAGTGTAGAAGCAGGCACTTGCTTCTACCCCTTTTGCTTCTACCCCTTTAATTAATTAACTAATAATTTAATAATTAATTAATGAATTTAATAAACAAATAAATAAATAAATTAAAGGTGTAGCAATCGATGTTTCTGAAGAACCGCCCACTCAACGTTCTTTAAAATGCGCATGCGCACACCTCTACCAGTCCGTGGAGCGTACTCGTGCACGCTCTGTTTCCAAGCAACTGCCATAAATCGACTCGCTGCCAAAAAATGATTAGCCACCGCGGGATCGCGCACGGTTAGGTAATGCATTTCTAGACGAAATTCCCCAGGATTTCGCCCTAAAACTCAGCATATCTAGCAATATGGACAGCCAGAAAGCAGAGATAACCTCTTCCGGTACTTAAACAGATGTTTATCGCGGATATTAGTTTTTCCAGTTCGGAAGTTGTTTTAAGTGTTGCTATTTGTCTTAAACGTTCACAATGAGGATATATTAATCCTTTTTGCAATATTTGCGATTGAAAGATGGTTTGTGGTAAGAACTGGCTATCTTTATGTTACAGCCTTGATACTAAAAAATAAATAAACAATGTAAAATTGCACCCTGTATTGAATGTAAATAAACAATTCTCCAGCGATTTGATTTTTTCCCTTCCTTCCTTTTAGTCCACTTGACATGGAGCCACAGTTAACTAGTTTGGAGCACATTTTTACTTGAAAAATAGTATTTAAACTGATCAAGCTTTGGCTTTATTGACACTGTGTAGGTTACCATCTATACATTACTTTGCTCTATTTAAAATTAACAAGATAAAAGCACTTCAGCACATAAAATTAAGATTGTCACTTGCCAAATAGAGACTACACCCTCCTGTTTACCTATAAGAAACGCCTCAAAATAGCTTTAAATTCTTTATTGATGATTTAATTGTAGACAACTAAAATGGCATTTTACTTGCCAAAAAGTGATTGAATCGCTCAGATTTTCATGGAAGCTAAAATTGACCAAATAAGGGTTTTATGTATTATCTGTTGATGTTACTGTACTCATAATGTCTACTGTATCATCATAAACACCCCAAAAATGGCAACAAAAAAAAAGATAATTTCCCTTGCCAATAATTGATTACAGTGTCCTGGTCACGGGTAAAGGGTTAAATTGACCTAAATATTACTTTATTTATTATCTCTTGATGTTATTAGTGCCATCACAGGATGCTGGGTCTCCTCCTCATTCATAAACACCCCAAAAATGGCAACAAATGATCATTTCCCTTGCCAAAAAATGACCACAGAGTCCAGGAGGCTGGTGGAATGCTGGATCTCAGATTCAGCACCTTGTTTGCAAAAAGTGGAGAAATCTGTTACAGTCATCAGCTGAAGATAGCCGAGCCTGCTGAAGAAACTATGCTGGAGATGGTATCAAACAAAACCTTAGGATTATTCTTATTTTGACATATGAGGTTGCTGAAGAAAGGATACCTGACATTTTCTACAGCTTTGTTGTATGACTCGAGAAGTTCTTTAAAATATTTGCGATGAACAACTAGACCTGTCCTCTTCCACTGTCATTCTGCTTTTCTATAGGAGCATCTAAGTTCAAGAATCTGGTTGTTCAGCCAGGGTGAACTGGAGGCACTGGAACTGCGGTTGGTTTTATAAGGGGTGACCTGATCTAGAATTTTGAGGCAGTGATCATTAAATGAGTTGGTAAGGAGCTCTACGTCATCAGAGGAAGGAGGTACAAAGTCAAAGAGGGAGGAGAAATTTAAAATGGTAGAATTGCAGATAATATGTTGTTGCTTGGCAGAGACTGGTAAAAGAGATTCAGAATTTAGGTTAATATGAAAGGAAACTGACTTATGGTCACTGAACACAACATCATTTATCTGCAGCTTATCAACAAGAAGTCCGTAAGAAAAGACCAGATCCAGGGTGTGGCCTGCTCTGTGAGTGGGACCAGACACGTGTTTAGGAACTCCCTAGTGGAGCTGTTAGATAGATTCTCAGCGTGGATGTTGAAATCTCCAACAATGATTATCCTGTCTAGTTTAATAGTTGAAGATAGGAGATCCTGAAAGTCAGACAGGAAGGATGAAGTAGATCGAACTGAAGGATCATTCCTGGAATCTGGACAGCTTTGATGTTCACCGTCATGCTCCTTGTCACAATAACATATATCCTTATCCTTCTCCTCTATCCCTGACATAGTGCGCCTTCTTCAGAGGCTCCTCTGACACACTGATCCACCTCCACACCACATTCACTTACCATCTTTACCCAGCGCTTGGTGTAACTCTCGATTCTTCTGTGTTTCTGTGCTGAGTTTGTCTCTTCCACTCAGATTGATGCTTTCAGTGTTTCTTCCTAAAACTTCTTCCTCTGCCTTCAAAGAGGGAAGCTGTGATTATTCCGGGATCCATGTTATTCCAGTGAGGAGTTGCTGATAATCGTCTAGAGTCCTCTCACTCCCACTTCCTGCTGGAATCACTTCAACCTGATTCTGAAATGTTACTAAATGCTCTTGAACGCTCACAGAGGAATGACATTTACAAGCCTTTACTGTATAAAACATTTAGTTTGGGTTCAAAGGTCATCCCAGACAAAAATACTGTCAAATATTCTGATGAAATTGTTTTATTTGAACTTTAGCTTTTAGTCTAGTATAAACAGACACTTTTGATGTTCTGATCTGATAGGTTTGAATTTTTGTTTCTCTTTTGACTTTGCAACTTGATGCTGTTCCCTTTTCTTCTCTTTTTTGACTAACCTTGTGTAACAAACGTTTTAAATCAGTTCAAACGGTAAAGTTTGAACTGATTTAAAACCTTTGTTATATTTACAGTACATTATGAGTTTAAACTAATCTTTAATATATGAGAAGTTGAAATGAACCTAAACTAAGGATGATGAAGCTGTTCTCTCTTCCTGGTTGGCTGCATGGAGGAACTCTGATGTAGATTTTCAATCGGTTCATCAGAATGATCTCGGACAATGAGACACACTAAAGAGAGGTGGTTCATGATCTCACAGAACGGTGTTCACTCAGCAACCTGGTCTCGATTACCAACAAAACCAAGGCGGTTATAGTGGACTACAGGAGGTCCAGGAAGAGGGAACCCCCTTTTTTATAATTGTTTATTTACTCTATAGTGTAGCCGGGAGACACCAAACACAATTTCGTTATGCGTATGACAATAAAGTTCAATTCAAATGTTTTTTCAAAGATTCATGTTAAATTTAGCAGAAACGGATCCGAAACTGCCTCAGAGATCAGAGTTGGATTGGAGATGGTTCTGGTTCCTGGTACCAGGTCTGTTCAGCAGCAAAATACGACAAATGAAAGAACGTGGAATAGGCAAGCCCAGCGTTTACGAAAAGTTCACTCGTAAAAGTGCAGTACCTTTATGTTTTATATGTATGCAAACTTAAAAGCCACAACACACTAACAAATTTTGTCGTTTTTGAACCACAAGGGCCACCATACTGATGAACAAGCAAAAGTGTTCTAATAAAACTATTATTTTGTTCTGATCCGTATGTCAAAACTTTGGATGTTGAGAATGAAAGAGCCAACACGGACACATTTGTTTACTAAAATAAGGTTAATATTTATTTAAAAATTGGTAACTTGGACAGACGGAATACGAGTTTTTCATTTCCTTGGTAAATTCATAAGGCACCAAACCAGATGCTGTACAAACAAAACTTTTAACATTTATCATTAGATTTTTCCTACTCAGGGCACTTTCCTTCCTTATAGAGACGTGTGCACATGCACACAGAGCCACAGCAAGCACTGCGTCCTGCTAAACTTTTCACTTTAGAGGTTAGCTTAGCACAATGACTGGTAGCAAAGGGGAACTGCTAGCCTGACTGCGCTGAACAGCTTTACTTCTGTTGGCATATCAAGTCCAACACATGGAGTGTTTAATAGGTGAACAGGGCTGTAACTGTAAGTGTGCTGAACCAGGCTAAATGATCAACTAGTCCTGATGTGTTAGCACCTTTGTGGTGATGAAACTGCAGGTGATGGTGAAGGAGCAGCAGCTGCTAACTATACTGTAGGTAATTTAACCCACTTTAGTTTGTCTGCTGGTTTTAATTCAAATCTCACATCTTAAATAGAAGCATCGCAGTTCAACGCTTAAGAGCCCGCAACCATATATGATTAACTAGAAGGGTGGGCGGGGCTTTATAAGGAACCCCACCCCTACACGTACCACTTGATCTGAGACACATGGACAGGAAATGAACAGACTGTAACAGGACGGAGGACGTCTCCTGTTGGAGTCAGCTGGACTCCAGAGATCTCAGGTAGAACATTTATTTACACGTTCAGGTCACATGTTCTCAGAGTACCTTAGAAAGTTCCTACTGAAGATGGAGATTGGTTCCTTTACGGCTCAGTCCTGAAGAGGAAAAACAAAATGTGTCTGTTCCTCTCATCTCAGTAAGAAGATTTGTTATCGTCTCGTTTGGCTTTCATAGAAAGCATCACGCCTGGCTGTCTCACTCCCAATGAGGAAGACAAAAAAAAAAAAAAAAAAGAGAAGGAGGTACACAGTTCAACTCTGAGGAAGGCCCTGTTTTATCTCCCAGTTTCTCCTCGAGATGAAAGAGGCAGCATGGCAGAACCTATCCAGTCTGATCCGGTCCGGGTGGAGCGACTCAAGTAAGTCTGGAAGGGAAGGACGGTCAGATTTTGATGTCCTGGGACTCCACCATCTTGGCAAGCGTCTTCTTCACTCTGAGGATTGTAAGGCGGGAGGCGGGGTTATGGGCCCAGCACTCTGACATCAGCTTCAGCATGGCTCGAAGGCACTGTGGAAACAACAGAAATTAATGAAACTGGTTTGGTCCTCTGACAGTCACTGAAGGCAACATCTAGGTGACTCATTGGGATTCATTCCATCTACAGAGGAGTCTCACCTCATCGCTGTTCCAGCGATTGGACACAGTAGGCCGAAGTCCTTTAACACAAACCACCTCCAACATGTCCTCATAGGAGGGGTCAGAGGGCACCATGTCATAATACGGCAGCTGGTAGTCCTCCACAATACCTGAGCAGAGAGAAAGCAGGCTCACTCAGCTGATACACAGAAGACCAAATATGTACAAGGAAGTCGGGGGTTTCCGAGCCCGTTGGCTCTGCCGATGAGACAGGACGTAGATGTGAGACAGAATTATGTGTATGAAAGACAGGTGTTAGAAGTAACCAACCCAGGGTCAAGTGTCCAGAGCCATGAGCAGTGCTCAGGGGAGCTGGTGGTGAGGTCTGCTAGGATGTATGATGGCAATGAAATACAAGCCAGAGCGGAACATTTACATTTTTTATCAAGAGTGACCAAAATGGACAGAACATCCATTTTCAGTGTTTTTTTAAAATGTTGTTGTTGTTAATCTGTGTACCTAATGTTCCATTTTAGTAATGGTCTGAATGAGTAAGGCATGGTGGTGCAGTGCCCCCCCAAAAAAAACAAAAAAACAAAAGAGAATAATATAAAAACCTTGAACTTTGGTATCAGTGTTCAGAACTTTGGGCAACCTCGACTGGCATGTTTCAAAGTGATTTTTAGGTCAATAAAATAAAAATAAATATAAGGTATGCTCTGTGAAAAGCACAGTTGTGTGTGTGTGTGTGTGTGTGTGTGTGTGTGTGTGTGTGTGTGTGTGTGTGTGTGTGTGTGTGTGTGTGTGTGTGTGTGTGTGTGTGTACCTCCGGTGATGCAGCGCCTGGTCATCTCCCAGACAACAAGGCCATAGCTGTAGATGTCCGCCATGATGTATGCCTGGAAGTGGTTCTTGTTGAGGCTCTCATCCAGGACCTCAGGGGCCATGTAGCGCCTCGTCCCCACCCGGGTGCTCAGAGGGATGTCCACCTCGTTTGTGTCACTATGGCAAGCCGAAGAAGCTTTTATAATTTAGTAAGGACTGAAATACGTTTACAGCAGCTTAGTCTTTCATTCAAACACTACATCAGATTTGACACCTTTACAGGTTAGGATATCAGAGGAAAACAACAAAATCACCTGTTGTATTTGACGGCGAGACCGAGGTCGGCAATGCAGCAGGTGCCGTTCTTCTTCACCAGGATGTTCTTGGTCTTCAGGTCCCGGTGGGCGATGGCTGGCTTGCCCTGCGTGCCATAGATCTCTGTGTGCAGGTGGCAGAGGCCGCAGGCCACCGAGTAGGCCAGCCGCAGCAGAACCTGAACGTCCAGCGTGGTCAGCTTCAGGTAGTCGTACAGGGAGCCGCTCTCATGGTAGTCTGTGATGAGGAAGAGCTGCGTGGAGGCATCCGAACCTTTGATGTCTGCAGCGATGAACCCTGCAGGATGAAAGTTAACAGATGAGCATAAATGTCACAGTTGTCTGATCATCTGCTTTAGAACTGATGTGGCAAGACTACCAAGGATGTTCTCGTGTCTCATCAGAACTGTCTGGTAGATCTCTGTCTCACGGAACCAGCTGGCCTCTTCACGGGTGAAGAAGACTTTGACAGCTACCTTCTCGCCCCTCCACCGTCCCAACCACACCTCTCCATAGCGACCTTTCCCAATCTGACGAACCATCTGGATCTGCTTGGCAATGGTCCGCTGCACCTGAGAAGCACAGATAACACAGAATATCATGTCTTCATCCGCCACTGTTACTTCTGCATTTCCTCCTGATCGTCTTTTTCTCTTCTAAGCAGCTGTGATGCTTTTGTTTTACGTTTTCTTTATGTTTCCAGACTTTATAACGTGTGTTTTTTAATGCTTCAGTTTGAGTTAAGTAACTTTTTTGCTCTTGTTTAATTACACCAAGAATATAAACCCACTTTTTACTGCTGTATGACAAGGATTAGACTATATACATATCATATATTAGGTTTTATAACCAAGTTTTGCTAATATGGAGGAGATGAGCGTCTTGTTTTGTTCCTACCAGCAGGGGGAGCCCCGAACCGCTGCCAGAGCTCTGTGACTGATGAATGAGGTCTTTGAGTGACTCGCCATCTCTGATGAACACTTCCTGTTCTGTGTCTTTGGGATATCGTTCACGTTCAGTCTGCAGCTTGTACCTGTTAAAACACACACACACACACACACGCACACACACACACACGAGTAAGTCCTAAAAACATCTGCAGGAAATGTTTGGATCTGGTCTTTTTTCCTGATATGGGCATTTAGGTGTGTGTTTATGTATAATAAATATGAATAACGTTGGTTTTGAGGAGAATTATTAGATGATTTTAGTTCTGATTGTTGGTTTAATCATAAAATTATTTAATATCTGAAGAGTTCTAATCCTGGATTATTGGGGTTCTGATATCCATCTTTAATCAATCGAACATCTTCAATATTAAAATAAATGTAAATGATAAATGACCTGCACTTGTATAAGACCTTTCAGAGCCAGAGGACTCCAAAGCGCTTTGATCTACAGTGTATCATTCACCCAGTCACACCAACTTGGTCACTGGTACCCACAGAAGCCCTTTTTAAAGAAAAAGTAATAAAAATAAGACTTGCAGACTCCTGCTGACAATAAGCTCTAGACATGAAGCCGTCTCTTGGACGAGAGGTAAAACATCTTCAAGATAACAAGAAAAGTCCTGTTGTTTTCCTGACGTTGTTACCAGATGATATTACATATGTTCTTTTCCGGATTTGGTTAACTGGTGTGAAATGATGCTGTTGTTACACGATGTTACATGCTGTTGTTACACGATGTTACATGCTGTTGTTACACGATGTTACATGCTGTTGTTACATGATGTTACATGCTGTTGTTACATGATGTTACATGCTGTTGTTACACGATGTTACATGCTGTTGTTACATAATGTTACATGCTGTTGTTACATGATGTTACATGCTGTTGTTACAAGCTGTTGTTACACGCTGTTGTTACATGATGTTACATGCTGTTGTTACACGATGTTACATGCTGTTGTTACATAATGTTACATGCTGTTGTTACATGATGTTACATGCTGTTGTTACAAGCTGTTGTTACACGCTGTTGTTACATGATGTTACATGCTGTTGTTACACGATGTTACATGCTGTTGTTACATAATGTTACATGCTGTTGTTACATGATGTTACATGCTGTTGTTACAAGCTGTTACATGCTGTTGTTACATGATGTGGGTAAATGAGCATTGTATTCCTGCTAGTATAAAATAGTTGTTGATATCATCATTTTTAATTATGACTAGTAAAAAATAAAATCCAGATTAAGATTAATTATATTGCAGCCATGTAAAATAGGTATTACAAATAGGTGTGCTTGTTGATAAAATGTTAAAATGCCTTGCCATCGTGGGTCAGGTCTGCTTTCGCAGCCAAACATGGTCCATGCTTCAGCTCACACCATGAACGGGGAGGTGCTTTATTAAATAACTGGTGTTTCCATTTTAAGTGACAAAAAACGGAACACTGGTGTTACATTTAGCTCTGTTGCTGTTTACTGTGAAGCAATTTGTGTCAAAATCACTTTTGCGTCTGTGAACAATGCTATATAAATGGAAAAAAAAAAGATGTTGTAATGTTGTAATCTCATTTAATCTCTGATGCTGTAACCTGATGTTGGTCCCTGATGTTGTAACCTCATTTTAATCCCAGATTTTTGTCCCTAATGTTGTAACCCGATGTTGGTCCCTGATGCTGTAATCTCATTTTAATCCCTGATTGTGTAACCTGATGTTGGTCCCTGATGTTGTAACCTGATTTTAATCCCTGATGTATAAACTGATTTTGAACCCTGATGTATAAACTGATTTTAAACCCTGATGTTGGGTCCCGATGTTGTAACCTGATTTTAATCCCTGATGTCAGCCGTTGATGTTGTAACCTGATTTTAATCTATGATGTTGGTCCCTGATGTTGTAACCTGATTTTAATCCCTGATGTTATAAACTGATTTTAAACCCTGATGTTGGTCCCTGATGTTGTACCCTCATTTTAATCCCTGATGTTGTGACTTGATTTTAATCCCTAATGTTGTAACCCGATTTTGGTGCCTGATGTTGTCTAGTTCTAATCTTATAGTCTTTTGTCCGGTTGTGTTGTTACCTGATGTCATGACTGATGACTATGCTGTTAAAACCCGTTCTCACACAATCTCATCTCTTTTGTGTGGCTTTTTCATCAGCTTTTCTGATGCCACTAGGCTAAAGAAATTCCTTTGTTGAAAGGTGACGCGTCTCCTCCACTCATAACGTGACTTGGGATCAGTCATGTGACCCGCTGTGGCACATTAGGACATTAATACATATTTTGATATCAGTACCAACCAAATGTTTTTCCTTAAAGAGGTCCAGGGTTCTGGCACCCATCCCTAGGTGTCAGTCAACCTTTTTTATGGTCTGCTAAGTTTCTTCTCTGCTGGAGGTTGTGTTTACCGTTTGTATCACTGCTGTAGCGCGGGAGCTGACTACGTCACGTGTTCGGACTATTTTGACCCGAGGCTGCGCTGCGTTCGCAATTATTGATTCCGCCACATTTTATTTATGCTACGTTTAGTAAAAACGATAGTGGTTGACAAATGAAACTTAAAAGGACAAATACAGTACAGATTTACATATAGCACACATTTTAAGACCCAGTTGTGAAAATTACTTTTTGAAGACTTTATAAGTTCTTATTTTAAAATTCCTAAATTCCAGACCCAGCGGGAACCCTGCATCAGTTCCACGTCAACCAGATTTTTAACAGGGTTTAAGACAATCCTTGTGAATGTTTTTGCTATTGTGCATCCCTACGGAAAACATCTTCCCCAGATGTGAAAAGCCGTTTAGCATTTCTAGAGCTGCTTTCAACCCATTTCCAGGTGAGTTCTTACCTGCAGTAGAAGATGATGGTGACGCAGACCAGAGTGCAGCAGCAAATTGTCATGGAGATGAGGAAGGCTAGCCAATGGGAGCGATTCTCTGCAGAAACAAGCAAAATTGACTTAAACCTGCAGCTGTATTTTTACCTGAATCACTGCTCTCAGATCAGCTGACAGGTTACCGGTGCTAATCTGTGGCGGTAGGGTGGGCCTCAGGTCTCCGTTACAGAAATCTGTGTTACAGCACTCGATTGTCCTCCTGGTCTGAGCATTGGGAGAGTCCTGTCATCCAACCAGAGAGCAGAAAATAAACATCTGTGGACTCTTTTAACATCTCAGGTCAACCAGAGACGACATCCATCTATCATTACTGATTTATTGTAAAAACTGAAAAAAATAAAAAAATAAAAATTAAATAAAAAAGATAAATATGATATAAAGCACATTTTAAACAGAAACCATTTTCAAGAAACTTTTTGCAGCAAATCTTCACTTATTCCAGTTTCAAAACCAAGGTTAAAGAACCGTGTTACCGTTCAAAACCAACAGAATCCATTTATTAAAGGCAACAAGAGGCAAAAATATCAGCCAAAAAAATCTATCAAATGGCTCCAGCCTGCAGAGATCTGAAGCTCCTTTAGGTCTGAGCAGCATCTGACCTTGTGTTTGTGCAGGTGAACCCACCGAAGTGTGTGTGACATCAGCATACCTTGCACTGGAAGTGAGAGCCTTCATACTTCATGCAGCCGGAGGTGAGCTGGGAATCTCCGTTCTCGTCCTCCTCGATGATGGCGAAGCACTGACCGTTGGTCCTGAAGACACAAACGCACTAATGCACCGCTTTGAACCAGCAACCAGATTCATCTGAGACTTCATGGGGGGGACCAACAGCATCTCAGCCCCGAGTCATTTAGCTCAGAAATAACTTCCTGATATTTGTATTTGTCTGTGAAGCTAAAAACAAATCCAATCGCACACGTATGATGGATTTAACTGTTCTGCTTCTGTTTATGAATGACAGCAGTAAAGTGGAGAACACCCCATAATGCCCAACTGGGTTCAGATGGAGTGCCTACTCACTGGCAGGTGTTGTTGACGGCGTCGTCAGGACAGTGACCTGAGCAGTAGCAGCTGAGGAATCGGGGGAGGTCTTCAGGCGCGATGGTGGAGTCCTCGCCGGGACGCCGGGCCTCAGGTTTCTCACCAACCCCCTGCAGAACGTGGTCAGGGTTCTGACCCGCGGCTGCACGGATAAATGAGGAATCAGCACTGGATTTACAGCTGGTCACACAAACAGACCCACAGATTAAAGGTGATTTTATTTGATGTGGAACAGCTGCAGCTCAGTGAGTCGAGTCAGATTTATCAGAGGAGGTGAAACATTCCTCCTCTATCAGCTGATGACAGGCTGCATGGAGGCACAGAGGAGGAGTGCCATATATGGAGCATAAAGCCAGGGGTCAAAGGGCACACACATGCACCACAGTTCAAACCAGTATGAAGCCTAATCTGGTTATTTCTGATACTAAAAATGTAAAAACTGTACTTCGTAGTGCTGGTTGGTGATTTTCTCCAGACTAACGTTTCTGTAAATGTTTCCTTATTAAGGCTCTCCTCAGAGTAAACACACACACACACACACACACACACACACACACACACACACACACACACACACACACACACACACACACACACACACACACACACACACACACACACACACACACACACTCTCTCTCTCTCTCTCTCTCTCTATCTCTCCCTCTCTCTGAACTGCCCGGTCGTCTCTCAGCTTTCCCAGTTCCATCGTGTTTTCCTTCCAATTGAAGCGGACTAACTCACACCAGACAGAGGAACCAGACTTACGCTGAGCCCTGATTGGCTGAGAGCCTGTGAGTGACAGGAAGAAAGAGGGCCTGTGGAGTCTGGAAATATCTCCCTTGTGTGTCAACATGTGTAAGTAATTGCAGCGTTAGTCAGAGTGGAGACTGAGGTCTGGCAGAGCATGCTGGGTAATTCAGCCGGGAAGCTTTTTTTATCCCCCATGTGAGCAGCTGATGAGTCTGGGCCAGGAATTATTTCACTAAAAAACTTTACGAGAGCCAACACTGAGTCATCGTCTGCAAATAAAATCTTTTAAATAATGCCAAACTGACGTCCCATCAAAAACAATCCTCCTCAGCTGTTCCAAACGTTCCTTTATGAGTTTTAAAAGCCCGCTGAAGGGATCATGGATCATCTTCCCTTGTCTAAAGAAGAATCTTCCATCATTTAGTCTTCATGGATATTTCTGTTAATATTTGCAGGATTTCTCCTCAAATTCAGTTAGGGCTGAATGATTACTTGCATATACAATTAAATTGAGATGTGACAAAAGGAGATTTTCTACTCACAATGGCTGCTATTTGACTGGCAGCGAGTGGTTAGCACAACGCTAATATACATTGAAAAACCCATAGGGATGCTAATGCCAATATCGCCAATTACATTCTTACAATTTACGAATTAGGAACATGCCAAATGATTACATTTTGAGTCTAATAAAAAGTAAAAACTGCTATCAATCAAATAAGCACAGACAGATATTTTAGTAAAGCTAGAAAACTGTAAGAGACTTCAACTTCATAGAGTTTTGGCTTGCAGCTATGGATGTAACTGAACTATGGAAGCTCTGCATGGACTAGAAGTCAAAAACTCTAAACACAAAAGACTTAAATAAATGGGACACACTTCCTTCCTGCTAATAAATTTTTACAGTTGATGCTAATACCTATGCTCCTTCAAGGGATGCGCTCCTGGCTGCAAAGCATTGCACCTTCAAATGCAAATTTTTTCTTTTACTTGTGAGTGTTTATGTAGACAAATAAACTTGTTGATATGATATGCAGACAAATATGCAAATGCATAAACTTGTTTATATTCAGTACAAGTTACATAGATTTTTTTTGCTTCCATTAGTTAAAAAAAATGAGAAAAGCCCCTTGAGAAAATAATCATGAATTAAATCGCAATAGCAATATTGAAGAAAAAAAAAATCACAATTAGATTATTTTTCAAAATGGTTCAGCCTAGGGCTGGGCGATATGGCAAAAATAGAATATCACGATTTTTCCAATATTTTATCACGATTTTGATTTTATCACGATTTTTTATCCATGAATAGCATAACTTCAATTGCGTATTAAAGAAGAGAAACATTGAATAAATAAAGATTTATTCATATTAGGGATAATCAGCACAGTGCTAACACACTTATATTTTAAACTCACACCAGAGATGATAAAAGCCCTGAGAGAAACAATTACAAAAATCAGTTTTTCTCGTTTTTCAAGTAACTTAACATAAATTAAAATCGTAAACATATTTAAGTGCAAACATGTCAATTGCAAACGTATTGTGCAAACATTAACTTGTTCAAAATACTATGTAGCTCCCAGTTGCTCATGTAGTGGATAGTTAAGCTCAAATACGGCTCTGATGTGCGGCTGGACCAGAGATCGCTTGTGGTAGCAAAAAACTGCACATTCTGAATATTTTCTGCAACAAGTCTCTAAATAAAGTAAAATTTTCCAGTGCAGATTGGAGACAACCCATAGAAGCACTGATCTCATTTCAGAGAAAAATAGAACAGGTTAGATGCACCTAATAAATAAAATTACTAACAAACTCAGGATTCTTTCTTTGCTTCACTGTTCTGGTGCTGAGAATATCACTAATGCGGATGAAAGGAGATACACAGATAAATGCACCTCTTATTATTTGGAGACTACATTTACTGCAGCTGGCAGAGGCGGAGATTTTTTCTATTGATACACGGAGTTTACAGAATCATTTTAAATGTTAATAGGGGAAGACTGCAGGAGGGAGCGGTAAAATACAGGGGGTCCCAGCAAAAACAAGAAACTACGAGTCTGATGAAACCCGTTGGTTTTCCATCAGGCAGTCACGGGTCAGCTCCAGCGACCGAGTGACCGAGCTCAGTTTGCCATACAGTCCGGTACCGACACCGGCTCGGCAGGGGGTGAACGAGCCGAGGCGGCGTCGTGCTCTGCTTAAGAAGCGGTGTTATTTTCCTGCTTCAGAAGAAGCGTCCAACGTGTTTTTACGCTTTCTCCGAGACATGTCACGTCGCTAAGTTGTTAGCGCTGCGCGCTAAGGAAACCCTGCGTTCCTCTTCGGAACGTGTCGCTCAGCCGCGGCGAAGCCATGTTTGTTCACACACAAGTGAAAACAAGCGGGGCACTAATGCATTACTATGACTCACTCTGATTGGTTAAGGGTCAAACAAAGGCGTGTCATTCGCCTGGGGTAAGTTCCATTTTCATTCAGAGGCAGAAATTCAACAGCAGAGCTGTGAATCGTGATAAAACGGTCTCTCAAAAATGACAGACCGTCAGATGTGTAGATCGTAAAACGGTCTAAATCGTCATATCGCCCAGCCCTAGTTCAGCCCTAAATTCAATTCAAAACAATGAATATGAGCAGGTTGTTGATCCTTAAAGTGATAATGTTTATTGTCCCTGGCGACAGGAGGCAGTACATACGTAAATCACTGCAAGCAAGCAGTATTTTTGTGTTTGAATAAGACCTTACCAACGAATGGCCTTTAGGGTAAAAAACCCCTGGGAGTGCAACCTCCAGCAAAAAAACAAGCACATAAGACTCCCTATCATCACTGGCGATGAGTGAAGACGTAAACGTGTAAAACAAAATGTTTATTATTAGTGAAAGTTTTGTATCCATTAGTTACAAATCAGTAAATGTGCTCTGTCCTCAAGGGCATCCGTGGCAGGAAACATGGCATCCAATATGGCGCTGCCCAGAGACTTAAGCCCTATCTCAATACTCACTGTGGTTTTCAGCAAAATGCACTTAAGAGAAAGTGTGCTGTAAGGCTTCGAGTGCGTAGTACACAAGTGTGCAAATAATTGCCTAATTGAGACGGGGAGATTTGCGTCATTGACATCAAAGCATGCCGGGATGCTGGTCACTGTGATACTTAAAACAAAACTTTATTAACAACTTTCAAACAAACAACCAAACAATTATTAGAAATAAATTTACATTCATTGCTGCATTGTCTAAAACATTCAGAGCATCAACTAATTGTCCTAAAATGAACTACTTTTATTAGAAAATACATATTTTCAGAAAAAGAACATGAGCCGTTTCTCCCGTAGCATTGCATTGTGGGTAATACCCATCACCCAAGTCTGCATCCCGCCAGCCTCTTTACCGCTTGTGTTGCTATAAGCTAACCGGAAGAATGCCGACATGAAAAGGGGCATGCTGCCACCTATTGTACCGGAGTGGAACAAACTTTATTTGAGAGGATAGTTTTCTAATGCGCATGTAAACTAGGATAAAGACTACCAGCTTATTATAATAAGATCGATTTGGATCGACTCAGATGTCGGTCGTGCGCATGTAACTGCACCAACTCACTGTATATGCACTGCAGATGCACATGAATGTTTATCCAGGGCAGAGATCTTGTATCCTCAGGAAACAACCGATCATATCCCTGTCTACATTGAGTTAAACTGTGAAACACTGACGGTGCTGCTCCAACCCGAGAGTGCGTCTATACAGAAGCTGACTTGGACTAAAGTAACAGACAAGGGTATTAGGAATTGCAACTTACTATCAGATGGAAGCTCGACTACGGTTAGCATGCATAAAGAAACTGTATACTTTAAAGATGTCTACTGTAAACTTATGGAACACAAGACAGAAGCTATGCACTCTGTACCAGAATATTGTGGACTGCTTGAATAACCACAGAAGATTTCTGTACTAAAAAGTAACAGCACAATCTGAGCCGCTACTAGGGTGGACTGAACATGCCTCAGCATTGCACACTGAGTCCAGACTACCTTATGAAGACTGGGTTGCTGATGGCAAACCAAGGTCTCGGATGATGCTGGAAAGAAAAGAGGGCTGCTAACCTAAATTTAAGAATGCAATTTGCTACAATAAAAGGAATGAGCAAACAATGCGGGAAAATTCCCTAGCAAACAAACTTCAGAATAATAAAGCCTTGGAGGTCTGGAAGAACTTATTGCTTATGACTTTTATTTATGAGTCAAATTTGGCAGTGGTAATATGAAAATGAAATATCATTTCTGCTACTGCATAATAATATTATTTTTGTAACACATACACTTCCATAGGCAGCAACTCCCCACGTCATCATGACACCTGTTTCTAAGACAGACAATTACCCAATAATACTATCAAATGAGGTGGAATGAATGCTGCAAAATTCACGCAACGCCATGTCTGCATGGCGCGTTCATAAGACACACTGTTGCTGTAATTTTATGCCCATTTGCCGGCACGGTGTGTCTTGTAAAAAGGACTTTACATGAATTACAGTAAATAGCTGAATCAATCCAGAATACATTACTTTAAGTAACTCTCATAAAGCCAAGCATTATACTACAGCCAAACAGTTACTGGAGCAGAGCGATCCTGGCTGAAGGCTACTAACAAGGTACAATCTGACAGGACTGCACTGGTGCATTATGGGACACACCGGGCAGTAACAGAAAGAATAAATGAATGATGCCAGAATATGTAACAAAATCAACCTAATAGAATAAACCGGACTTCTTTGGACAAAAACTAAAATAAACAAATGAGACGTAATCCCAGAAAAAAACGACTGTTTTAACCCTGAGTCTTGCCTGCAGGTACTAGTTTGTTTTAACCTGAGAAGCAAAATGGAAATACAACCTTTTAGATGTGAACATAAACTCTTAATTCACAGAAGAAGCCAACCTGGGACAAAACCCTAACTGTATGTGACTCCTCCTCCTATCTGCCGTCCACTTTTACAACCCAATAAAGCACCTCCATCCTGAAGCAATGTTTACAGGACTGACACAGCGTTACTATAGAGACAGCTGAAAGCTTCTTTGTGAGGTGATTAACAACCTCGTTAAAAATCTAGAAGCAACAAACAGAACTGAGCAGCCGGATGAGACGAGATGTTCCCGTTTAGTTTCACAAGGATCGCTGCTAAGCTGGAGAAACGATTCAGAAATATGAAACACTTTTTGGTATGTTTTGATTTGATGTAAATAATAAATATGTTTAATTGGACTTTAAATATGCATTGTTAAGCACAGATGGAGTCTTGGCCCCTGATCTTACAAAAATAAATAAACACAGCTTCAAAGAGGGAATTTGTCTCCAGAGGGAAAGAAGGATATTTCCGGAGAACAATGGCTGTTTGGAGCGTTTAGCGCCGCTGACAGCTTGTACTGTGCCATGCAGGAAATGGTTTATGGGCTGAGAGGAAGTGAGAGCGGCAACAATCAGTTCAACAGCTTCCTGCTGGGAGGAGTGGCGAGCAGACGACAGGGAGAGCTTCTGAGAGCTGGAAAGCTGGTTAATCAGACATTTAAACAGCATGAACCAAGTAAAGCATTCGAAATCCTTTTAGCAAAAATACTCGAATTATAAATTAAAAACTGTCCAATTAGAAAACAGAAGCAATAACAAAATACCAAGCCATGGATGACAAAGGGGCTGCAAAATTCCCGTAAAAAGCAGAATACACTATCATGGTATTTGCAGGGGTCTCAAAATCAAATTCAAGACTTTTAAGACTTTTTAAGATCCCGCGGATGCACGGACTATACAATATTCATACAACTAGAATAAAAGAGGCTGAAAACCGATACAAGAAATATAAAAACAAACTAACTAGCACAATGAGAAAAAATAAAAAGGATTACTTTGACTAATTATTACAACAGAACAAAAACAATACTCAAGGAAGATGGAAAACATTAAAAAGCATTTTTATTAATAACGATGGGAAAAAAGTTGACCAGTGAAAATGTAACTCTCATTAATAACCATGGAGAAATTGCAAATGCACTAAATGATTATTTTGTAAATATTGGGACCAGTCTAGCAAATAAAACAGAAAAACCTAAAGTTAAAATGGAGGTTATCGAACACATTACTGCGAACAAAAATACTATGTTTATTAAGGACATTGATGAAAATGAAATCATTTCATTGTCAAAAAATATAAAGACAAAAGGCCAAAGATTCTGAGTGTTTTGACATGTCATTGATAAAAAACATATCAGAATGTATAGCACAACTTTTTGCATACATTTGTAACCAAATATTTAAAACAGGCCTTTTCCCCAGTAAAATAAAAATAACTAAAGTTATACCAATATTAAAGTCAGGTGGTCACCCAATTACTGGCCAATCTAGCTGTTATCCCAGTTCTCCAAAATAACGGAAACAAACATTTGTAAGCAGATTGGATCGTTTCATAGAAAATATAATCTACTAAGTGAGCACCAGTATGGATTTAGAACAAAAACATCAACGGCAATGGCAACTATTAGCATGGTAGAGGGAATATCTAAAACAGTCGATAATAAATATCTAAAATAGATCTTAAGAAGGCATTAGACGCAATAGATCACAATATCCTGCAAACCAAATTATATAAATGTGGCATAAGAGGAACAGCACATAACTGGTGAAAAAGTTACCTAACAGACAGAAAATAATACACAGAAATCCACAATGTAAAATCAACAAGTTATTTACACTTTACATCAATGACATCACTAAAGTAACCAATAAACTGAATTACATTCTCTTTGCAGATGATACAAATGTGTATATTACTGGGAAAGACCTGGGACAGCTTCTAAACACGGTTGGAAAAGAACTAGAAAAACTAAAGACCTGGTTAGATAGCAATAAATTATCATTAAATCCAAGTAAAACTCAATACTCTATATTTGGAAACCAAAAACAAGAGTCTTACAAATTTAATAATAAATGGAGAAGAAATTAAAGAGTAAATGAAAACACATTTCTGGATGTTACAACAGATCAGAGGCTGAGCTGGAAACTGCACACAGAAAATGTTAAAACTAAAATGTCTAAAACTGTTGCAGTACTAAATCAAACTAAATATATCTTAAATGGGAAATCTTTACTACTCTTATACCAAACATTAGTACTTCCACACATGATGTACTGGAGGTCTGGGGAAATACTTAAAAAACTCACACAAAACCCATGTTTTTATTACAGAAAAGACCAATAAGAATAATAACTCTGAGTACCACACACCAACGCACCCCCTTTCTGTAAAACTAAATATACTCATTTACAGACCTGGTCAATTTACAAAAAGCACAAGCACTTTTTAAAGTTTATAATAAAATAATTCCAGATTGTGTTCAGAAGCGGTTCCAGGTCAAAATGACACAGTATGAACTAAGAGGGGAAGGACAATATGTAAAACATAAAGTCACAACAAATGTTAGGAGTCAGAGTTGTTCAGTAGAAGGAGTAAAATTACGGAATAACTCAAAATCAGGGCACGCAACACAGTTAAATCTTTTAAAAAAATGAACATCAAAAAGATGATGTCTAATTACTATGACTGTATGTGATCCTGTGTATTTCAGAGATGTGAATGAAAATGTCATGTTTTAAATACACTTAAAAGTATTTATATTCATAGAAAACATCTGTTTATATGAATATTATTCATTGACTTATGTTAAGATTACAGTTTTTTGTGAGGCAGATTTATTTTTGTTGTCGTTCATTATTACTATTATTTGTGTTTTTACTATTATTATTATTATTATTACAATTTAAAATTTTGTATTCATTTTTGCTATCATTCTATGTATAAAACTGATTGTGTAAATAGGGTGCTTCTACATTTGCATCCCGCCCTTTAATCACCCAGCCAGCAGAGAAAAGTGATGGGTAAAAAATGCAATGTTGATAACAATTACAATAACTAATGACATGTTCCACCATGTAGTGTAAGTAGGGTTGTCACGGTAACCGGTGTAGCGGTATACCCCGGTAAAAAGTTGACAATAATAATAACCGTCTTGTTTTTAAAAAAACTATTATCTGGGTGGGTTTACCGTGGCTGCGGTGTAGGCGCGGTGACCCTTACCAGCCACCGTATCATCTGCTGAAGTTGCCGGTGGCACATGCGTGCTTTGTTGTTTACAACCAAAACTTTCTTGAAGCTAAAGCTGAAATAATGGCCAAAGGAGGAGACGGCAGCGCTCAGGACATTTTTATCCCTCAAAGAAGACAAAGTGGGAAGTACGGGCATTTTTTAGATATTTGAAGAATGCCGAGGGACAGTTGATAGAAGACGGCTATCCTGTTTGCAGCACGTGCAGAAAAAGTGTCTGTGAAAGGCAGCAACGCTTCAAATCTCATGACACATCTGCGTGACCATCACCCACAACAGTCAACGCAAGGCAAGCTAACGTTAGCGTTTTAGCTCAAATGCGTGCTCCGAGGATTTGGGTTGAGGGAGAATGCAACGAGTCGCTATATAAAGCAGCCGCAGCGCCGCTACCTGCATATAAACCGTGTCGCGGACACCCCCATGTTGAAATGATGCCATGCATTACGGGGCTCCCAGGGGCAGATAAGAGTTGGTCTCTCTGAGAATAATTATGAATTTAACAATGATTACTGCCTGATGACATTTCCCCACATCTGCAAAGCTCACTGGAAGGACACAAACCGAGGACAATATCTTCCTGATATAGGGTTTATTACTCAAGTAAGGGTAAAAAAAATTGTATCTGATTAGAAGGCTACTTGAGTACTGAGTATCATCTGATCTAATATTTTTAAAATGATGACATCAAACAGACATAAAATAAGAAGTTATGGGCAAATATTGGTATTTTAAAGACTAAAGGGAAAAAATGTAAACAAATAAACAACATAATTACACAATAACACATTTTAGGCAAAATTTAGACACAAACTGAGGACAATATTTTCTGACATACAGGGTTTATTTAATTGTGTGAAAATGTAGCACGTTTAAAAAAATACCGCGATAATACCGAAAACCGTGGTAATTTTGGTCACAATAACCGTGAGGTTAGATTTTCACACCGTGACAACCCAAAGTGTGAGTTGCTAATGCTAACGTTAGCATCTACTAGCAGAGACACCCTATGCTCTTTTTCCTGTGGGCGGTCCCAATCCAAAGTGGGCAGGGCCAGGAATACAAACTTTCCCTGTGACGAAGAAGAGCGTTTCCATGACTTGATCGTTTTCCCTTCTGTTTCCTTCCTGTAGCTAATGCATGTGATAGGTGCTGAAGAAAGTATAGACCCCTTGAATGTTGTTTACATTTGGGTAATGGCGCACATCCACACAACACTGGAGGGCAGAAGGACCATCTGCAGCCGCTACCCAGATCTGTGCCTCCACCATTTAAGCTAACAAAATAAAAGCTAAGGATGTAGATATTACTACCTTAGATCATCTGACACATCTTTGTGCAGAAGAACAAAATGTTACACCTCACAGTCAACATTGTTTAGCACAAAGCTTGCAGATCCGTTTGAGAAAGCTAACGAGCTTTGGCTAGTACGCGTTATCTACAAATCATTTGATCAACACGCCTGGACTGCACACAGCTGACGCTACAAAGGTGTAACCAGATCTCTTCTGCGTTGAGTGAGTTAATGCTGAAGAATCGCCGTGACACCGGTTTGGGGATGAACAGATGCTCCGTTTGTTCAGTAAACGGAAACACAAAGTGAATGACATGAGAGGCTGAGGCGACCTCAGGAGGGACAGAGTTTATAAATAAATAAATAACCTTTATACATGTGACATACCTGACGAGCTCAGTAAACACTAAACCAATGATAAAGGTTGCCCGCTTCAACTAAAGAACACATTTTGTTTAATTCTGTACAAAGAAAGTGATTTAACCCGGTTACTAGGCCATGCAAGTCATTAGATGGCTCTAACCTGTTTGCGTTGTGGGCCAGATACTGTGTGACAGCTCTTATCAGCTACTCTGAGGCGGTAGGAGAAGGTGACCTTTCTCATGCTCTTTTTGCTGATTGGCTTAATGAACTGAACTGTACTGGAATGTTTACTGTGTGAAGTGCCCCGAGACGACTCTAGTCATGATTTGGCGCTTTATAAACAAACTGAATTGAAATTATACTGTGTGTATGCATCTGTTACCAGTTAAGAAACAGACTCACCATCAGTTCTGAGAGGTAGCAGAAGAGCAGCAACTATCACAACCAAACAGGACAGGGCCGCCATCCTGCAGCTGGAGAGCAGGTCCAGACCGAGCCTCTGAACACACGGACTGGGAAGATGTTTCAGTCCCCAGCTGGAGAAGCTTGAAGAAGAGGGAAGTTCCGATGAAGGTGCAACAGGAGGAAACAATGGCCTCAAGGTTCTGATGGTGAAATCACATCGGGTCTACTTGGGTCTCACTGGTTCTTTGGGACCAAAAACCCTAGGAGGAAAGAAATCCAAAATGAATTAAGCTGGCCCACAGTTTTCCCAGCTGAGTAGAAACCAAAGGAGCTGAAACAAAAAGGCCAGAGACAATTCTGGTTTGTTTAAACTTGATTTAAATAAAAAACTAAATCAACAATTTGTCTTTGTTTTCTAAAGTGCTTTATGTGAGAAAGTATTTTCCTACAGACAAAAGCAGCTGTATGACCCGAGTGCTGTCAGACTAAAACTCTGCAGGAAGATCAAGATATTGATGATGATTAGAGGATAAAGAGTTGTGTAACAGATTTGGGGGGGGGGGGGGGTCCTCTTCATCTTTAGCTCCAACCAAAGAACTCCTGTGGAGAGATGCTGCCTCTTGGAGTTGGGGGGTTCGGCAAAAAGGTCTGACCTCTGCCCACTTTTCACACATCTCAAACCGGGGAAATGGAGAACAAAGACCCTGAACTGGTCCTGCCCAGAAGTACAAGTTACCACACTCCTGTGGGTCCCCCCTCAAGCTGTGGGCATTTTCAAACACGTGACACTCCCAGTAGAGCCGATGAGCCTCTGTAACATTTCTGGTATTGCAGCACTCTCACCATGCTCTCTCTGCTGATGCACCAGGCTGTGCCAATATAATTCAATAATCTACAGATAAATAAAAGAACCTGCTGCCAGTTTTATCACTGGATATATTAATATAACTCCAGAAAACG
Source organism: Nothobranchius furzeri (assembly GCF_043380555.1). Taxonomy (NCBI): domain Eukaryota; kingdom Metazoa; phylum Chordata; class Actinopteri; order Cyprinodontiformes; family Nothobranchiidae; genus Nothobranchius; species Nothobranchius furzeri. The sequence continues at coordinate 44,614,928 of NC_091752.1, forward strand.
TAATCGGTAGCTTATCAGAGTAACTCTTTTTCTGTCTGACAGGGATGCTGCAGTAGCTCGCTAGCTCTTTGCTGTTTGCACTAATCCAGGATGGCACGGAGGTTCTACTGGTCCCAGGAGGATCTATTGTTGAAATATTTAGACCATCTTTTAGATCATATCTGAGTGTGTGTCGTAGCTTTCCCAAATGACTCATTTGCCCTTACACTCCTAACGCGATTAGCAGTGTTGCTGCAGTCATGCTAGCGGGACTCATTAGGCGTCTAAAAGGACCGGTAGCAGTTCCAGAAGGAGTTATAGATGTAGGTTATAATTTAAGATCAAACCTGTTAGTTAAAAAAATGTGTGTACAGCTGGGACATATGGCTCAGACCGTTTGCTGCTGCTGTAAAAGCAATTTCCCACAATCATTGAGAGCATGAAAGTAAACAAAATCCAGCTAATCACAATGTAGCAGCAGCAGCTTCCCTGTAAGCTGTCTTTCAGTGACGTATGCGTCACAGTGCTTCACTGTTTAGAGAATTTTAACTTTCTATAATGATTTCTGACAAAATTCCTTAAAGTGAAAAACTGAACCCAGTTAAAATTTATATGGATGGTAATGAGTATAGTTACACTGAACTTCTACAATGTTCATGCAGATTCTGGCCAATAACCAACAATAAAAACAACTTTTCTTGTTAAATATTTCTGCTGAAAACACCACGAGCGCTTCCTGAGATACCCATAACAGTGTTATTATTATTATAACACTATAATAATAATAATAATAATAATAATAATAATAATAATAGTCTAAGGAGCTTTGAAAGAAAAGCGTCTGGACTTCTTTGAGTTGCTTGAAGACGTTTCACCTCTCATCCGAGAGGCGTCTTCAGTTCTAAGGTTAAATGGTGGAGAGTCCCAGATTCCTATTTGACCTTAGAACTGAAGAAGCCTCTCGGATGAGAGGTGAAACGTCTTCAAGCAACTCAAAGAAGTCCAGACGCTTTTCTTTCAAAGCTCCTTAGACTACAATGACCTGGATGACTGAGAACCTTCACAGACAGTAATAATAGTGTTGAAACCCCCCCAAATAACCTGACAGTTATTCAGAGGGAAAAGCAGCAAGAAATTCTCTGGTAGTCCAAATGACTGTCTCGGATCAAAATAGCTAGACATGATTATATTAGCCTGTCTTTTGCACAATAACAATGGTGAAATCCATTTTTTATGAAACTGTACACTGTTTTAGGAAAATTTGGGGACCGGCAAGGGTGTATGTTTTTAATTTGATGAAGTATTTAAACATACAAATGGCTAAACAGTCAGAATGACTGCCATGGCCTTTCTAGTGTTAAGAAGCAGACAAGAAATAAGAGAGACGAGCTCGAACATGACTCTACCGAGTAGGAGGGACAGTTATCAAACTCCTTCAGGAGGTTTTGGGTGTTTGTGCTGAAGACCTCCAGCACCACCTACATAGTTTTCTCAGTGAGGTGACAGAATCTGTTAGTCGACTCTAGAGCTCCCCAGAGTGATGTGTGGTGATTTTAGAGTCTCCACGTCCGTCATCAGGCACACATGTTTTCAAAGGGAACTGGATGTGTTGGGTGATTTGAAAAGGGTGTGTGTAAAGGGGGCAGGATGGGGGAGGTGTGCTTCCTGTCTCGGGGGCTCACATCAGGCCTGCTTCATCTTGTCCTGCCTGTGTCTGTCTGAATGAGTCTTTGTGTGTTTTATCTCGCTGAGCTGCCGTCGCCTTCCATCTGTAAATGGAGCGAAGAGCCACAAACAAACTTGTGTGTTTTTGTTGTGGCAACGAGGTGAGATTCTCCTACTTGAGATATCGTCACCCAGACGCCGCCGACACAAGCTAGACGCTTGCTTTTATTTGGCTCAATGGCACAAACACGCACTTCTACACTTCTCTGAACAACCCTGACCCGATAGCGGGTCTGCATGAGTCAAAGTCAGTTACAATGTACTCAGGTTGGGCTTTCCTGTTATTTGATTTGAGTGAGGTTGTTTTTGATACAACAATATGAAAAATGCCTGCAGGACAAAGATTAATTTTACGTGTGTTTATCTCTAATAAAGATATTGTGATATGTGTATAAATGTGTTCCTCAGCTGACCAGAGCTCTCTTGCTCTGTTGCCTTTTTGTTTCTTTGAAAAATACTTGAAATGGCCTGTATTTGAATAGCCACTTCTTAGGGTTCTGCAACCCCCCAAGGCGCTTAACACAATCAGTCATTCACCCATTCACACACACATTCACATGCTGGTGGGGATGAGCTACGATGTAGCCACAGCTGCCCTGGGGCGCACTGACAGAGGCGAGGCTGCCAAACACTAGCGCCACCGGTCCGTCCGACCACCACCAGCAGGCAAGGCTGGTTAAGTGTCTTGCCCAAGGACACAACAGCAGCATTCTCTGGTTAGAGGCGGGATTGAACCTTCAACCTTCCGAATACTTGACAACCCGCTCTCCCTTCTGAGCTACTGCTGTCCCATACAGCACATGACTTAACTGACTAAATCTCCAGAATCTTTGAAGATAAAATGCTTGCACTGGATTGTAATAAGGATAGGGCTGTCGCGGTTGAGGAATTCCCCCTGCGGTGATTCAGGGTGGCTTAATATTGCGGTATGCGATATTATTGCAGTCCTTTTTTTATTGCAGTACTATCTAAACATAATGTTTACACATTTAAAAAAGGTTAAAAATTGCCGTGCCTTCTTTTATAACGCTTTACTGAATGCAGATCAAAGGGCAGTAACAACACAGATCGCAGTAACGTTTGTTTGTCCGACAGTTGGAGTCCGACTGAACTTAAAAACAACAAAATTCAGGAGAAGGTTAAACTTTTAAATGCAAATTTGGCTGCAGCATCTAACAAATAAGAAACAAGTCCCCATTTTGTTTAGTTGTTTAAAATCAAGCATAAAAAATTGCATGTACCGGGCGCACTATCATTTCACTTTCACACACACGAATGACGGTGATTTATAGCTCGGTCACGTCCTTGTTACCCACAAGGAAAACCAGCATGTTAACCATATACGGTTTGAGAGAGGATCTGAGAGGGGTGGCAACATTTCCAGCAACACTGAAAACCCTCTCGGATGGTGCGCTCGTTGCACTAACCCCAAATTCCACTACCTCCGCTCCCCTCCGCTCCGGCCCCGCTCGCTACCGAACTCAACTTGCGTGCGACTCTGGCGAGCAAAGGGAATCTCTCCCGGTTGTTGCTCCACCATGTCAGGGGGGTTCTTTAGGGTGGATGCATTCCTCCTGCAGGTAGCGAGTGAGCTCCAGCTCGGTTCAAACTCTCTTCGGGACGGTTGCAGAAGCAGTGCTTGTCCAGGACTTCAGGAGGTCTCAGAGCGTTTATTATTTATTTATTTTTTGCCGCTGGTGGCAGCTCCGTCTCGGCCAAGGACTCTGGCTGCGCAGCAGCTGACGTACTGAAAACCAAAGTGCTCCCAAAGGAGCGAAGTAACGTTTCGTTTTGATACCAGTGCAGCCATCCTTCTCTACATGCATCATTGAGTTGAACCAAGTTCAGTAATCGCGGTGGCCCATGATGCAGCGCGGTGGGCTTCTTCATATCGCGATATTTCATTTTTGCGGTTACCGCGACAGCCCTAAATAAGGATTGAGATATTACCCACGCCTATGAAAAACCTTCACATAGGCTGTGACAAAAGGTTCAAAGGGTTTTCCTGAGTGTTCATTTCACTGTGCTGGTTGAAGTGAGCTGGCAGGATGTTGGTTAAGCATTCATGAGACAGCTTCTACTAGCTGAGTTGTTGTCTGCTAACAGTTAGCGTTAGCAACTCCACCACACAGCAGAACTTCTCCTGGCTTGTGCTATTTGTGGAGACAGTGGTAGAGTCACTTTGCCGTTATCCAATCCAAGGCGAGATGTCCAAATATACTGCAAATAAGACTCAAAAACCTGCCGTCTGAAGCTCAGCTGTGATGTGGCTTACTTGTAAGTCCTGAAAATGGTGGACTGGTGTATTTTTTCCTCAGAGTATGACTTTCAAGGCATTCATTCCTACCAGAGACCACTGCAAATGTATTGATTAAATGAGTGTTCCACAACTTTGAGTGTATTTAAAAGTTTTAAACTATAATTGATTATACAACTGATTATTTCTAAGGAGAACCTCTGAAAAGCAGCAACAGACCAGCTCAGTGGCCTAGTGGTAGGGTGTCTGCCCTGAGACTGGGAGATCAGGGTTCAATTCCTGGTCGCACCATACCAAATACCTTGAAAAAAAATGGGACCCAATGTCTCCGTGCTTGACACTCAGGATAAGGGTTAGATTGGGGGGTTAAACTACCAAATGGTTCTCGAGCGCAGCCGTGTCTGCAGCTCACTGCTTTCCCTGGGGATGGGTCAAATGCGGAGAACAAATTTTGCACAGACATCAGTGTGTGTGTGACAACTAATGGGACTTTAACTTTTAACTAGATAACTTCAGGGGTTCAAAACTTTTCTAGATTGTAATTGAAGGAACACTCCTCGGTGTCAGGTAACTATTGACAACAATGAAGGAGCCCTGCAGCGGCGTGTAAAGCTACATGAGCTAAGGCTAACAGCAGCATGCAACAACCACATGGGCTACCAAACACAGGATGATGAAGCGCAACTTAGCATGCAAACTAACAACATATAACACTACAGCAACAGCTTAACAAATGTGAAACAGCTGTACAGACAGATACAAGTGGAACAGTAAAATAGACGCATTGCATCATGAACGTAATTGAAGATGCTCTGCCGGCTTCACAGAAGAAAACCATTCATAAAGGGTTCCCCCACACTGCGCCCTAGTAATCAGTGGTACACTCTTCAGTAATAATGCACTTAATTAACGCTTTATAGAATGTGTGTGTGATTTGTATATGTTAATACAGATGTGAAATAAATTCATGTAAAACAATCGTGGTAATTGTGAAACCATGATTATTTCTCAAGACTATAATCGTACCAGCAAAATATAAAATTGTTGCAACACTAAGCATGAAGCGATAAATTTGACACCATCCAATCCATCTGGTCTGATATAAACCAACTTCTTTAGGGTTCAAACCATGGTCCCATCTCCCAGCCCGTCCTGGTGCCCTCTCAGGTTACTTGTGGCTAATGTAGCGTAGCTGCTCTTGCTACATGGACGTGACATTAGTCTTGGAGGAGTAACATTCAGCATGAAAGGAATGAAAGAAAGTAGTGTTTGCCATCCCACCTGTACAGAATGAACTGCTCTTATGAGGAGTCAGTGAGCCATAACCCCCCAGAGTAAGGAATTTGAGGTCACACTTCTCCAAGGGTGCTGGGAAATATGGTGACAGAAACTCAAGCAGATTTTTAGGATTTTAACCCTTTATGTTTCTGGCTGTGAACACTTTACTTGGCTGCAGAAGAAGACGATTTGAAAATGGAACATATCAGCCTCTGATTTGTTTAAACCAGGGCAAGGCACCAAGTAGAAAACAGTTATAGGTTTAATTCCCACACCATCAACACACAACGTAAAACATGAAATTATTATCTCTGCAGGCTTTCAGATTACTATAATGTCTTGTTTTTAGGAAGACCCAGGCTGTGATTTTTATCCATAATGCATAGCAATAGGTTTGGAGAAATCCATATTAGCACCAACAACTGATTCCAACTTTCAGCATGGTAGTGGAGGGCAAATGGTTTAGCCTGCATTGGTTTGCCAGTTGGAAGGTTGGTGATTCAGTCCTGGCTTCCATATCAGGTGTGGAAGTGTCCTTGGGCAAGATAAATGACACGTACTTGTATAGCGCCTTTCAGAGTCAGAAGAGTCCAAAGCGCTTGACAATACAATGTATCATTCATTCATTCACATGCTGATGGTGATTAGCTTCAATGTAGCAGCATACAAGCCAGGACCCAATCTCCCAGGCCCAGCACAGATTCCCATCTGGGGACGATGACCTATGTAACGTACTCTGTATAGTGTACTCTGTATAATGTACACTGTGCAGAATTTTGTATTGAAGCAATTATAAATCGGGATTCCTGGTAATTTTAAAAGTTTTTAAACAAGTCTGAAACCAGAAATTTGAGTTAAAGCTGACGGATAGATCCACCTTTCAGTAGAAACTGCTAACAGTGTCTTAAGTACTTTAGACAGTAATTTGGGGTGTTTGAGATTAAAGAAGTCTAGTACTCTTGATTGTGTTTGTAATTGTTCCTTATTAAGCTTACATGGGTGATATTCTAAAAATCTATTCTTATCGACCCCATATTGGGAGACTTTTCAGTTAAATGGGATACAATACAATCCTTCAAATATATGTTCCAGCTAAAAGAACACTTCCAGTCCGGAAGGTTAATCATTTTAATGTTTTGCAAAATGTCCGAGTTGTTCCAGATGGGTGTTCGCCTGCTTGGTATTAGTGAAGACTGTCATTATTAGATATTCCCACCATGCTGTCAGAGAGGTGCTGATATTAATACTTTTAAAGCTTTCATGTTTTCTTATGCTTGAGCTAATAAGTGGTAGCTCCAAAAGCTCTATCATATTGCAAAGTGTTTGTTCTACATCTAACCAGGACTCTTCTAGTGGGTTATGTTGCACATAACCATTTTCTTTGCGCATGTCCGGAACGACGTAAAATATACGACACACCCTGAAAAAATAGCACGCGTTTAATGCTGCTCATGTCTAAACTTGTGGGTGCTTTCAAGCACTGACCAGTGATGCCACACATTGCTGAAATGGTCGCAAATGCTGACATCCTTCAAGGGCGATTATCATGTAGCAACACACCGGCTGAGATGACCAAGCCCGTGTACTTTCAACCTAAATCCTATAGTGGAAATGTGGCTAATGATGTCAGATATACATAAGAGCTACAGCAGAATGGCTGAAAAAGAAAATAATTAAGGTGCTGAAACGGACCAAATCTTAGATCAAAACCTGACAGATTCTGTGGTGGACCTCAAAAGAGCACACACTTGTTTTGTAAAAGGAAAAATAGCTCTATCTAATTTAAGTCTGTGAAAACAACAAAGACAGACGGTTGCAGGCATTAATAATCAATCCATAATTTCCCCACCCTGACCTCAACCCCCTCAGGACTAACTGTGGCATGAAAAGCCAGACATCGATAATCAAGCCCTAATGTGTCTTCACTTCCTGATCTGGAAGAATGGCGGCAGACTAAATAAAGCCTGCTGAGGCCTGATAGCTGCAGCTCCTGAGCTCAACAAATAAATGCAGTAATGAGGGAAGATTGGCATCAAAGCTGCAGCTGGAGGACAATACTGACTGAGAGGAACTACAGCGAGGTGGAGGGATGCTCTGCTGTTTGTGTTCACTGCTCTCTCGGTTCTCTGATCTGTTATGCAAGTGGGTGTTATGATTTTGCTGATTTTATCAAGGAAACTAACTGATTGGAACAACATCTTGTCCTTGTCACTGCTTTTTAATACTTGATTAGTTTCAATTTATGCCATTGAATCCACGAAAAAAGCCAAAGATGACAGAGTTAATATTACTTTAGTTCCAACAAGGGGATTTCAGAAGCTGGACACACAGCTGAAGATGGTCTTGGTTCTGGTCTGTGGTGGATTTTTTACCTAGATTATTTTCAAATTCAGTTTGTTTGATTGAAACACTTGCTAAAATGTTCAGCATATTGTCACATTAACGACCTAAACAGAAATGATTAGAAACATTAAAGATGCCTATGACCCCATCCTAAAGGATTTCTCCCTTTTCTTAAGACCTCTTCCTTTTCTTACCTCCTCCTTTCCCAGATTTTCTCTCTTTCCTTTAGCTTTGCATCATCCATCCCCTCTCCCTCCATCTTGGCCCCATTGCCCAACCCCTCTGGGGGCCCCTCCTTGCAGGCAGGCCTCTGGGTGCTGCAGCAGCCTCCTGTCGTGGTCGGCGCCCTGCCCGACATGCCTTTCAGGGCCTGAGAGACTGCAGGCCAGACTTTCTGGCTCCACTGCCATTGTTTGCTTGGCTGCTCTGTGCCTCTTCCATTGCCATGGATTAGCATAAGAATACCCAGAACAACACGGGCCATGGCGAGCACAGCATCTTCAGCCTCCTTTCCTCCTCTTCATCTTTTGCTCTCTCGTTTTTCTTTAATCGCATTATTTCAATTACTACAAAGTCTAAAAGATTTAGAATGAACCCACAACCACAGCAGTACCTTGCTTCATCTAGAGGTGACCTCTGCCCCATTTGACCCATTGCACTGGTTCAGTCGTTTTAAGTTTAGATAGTGGAGTACGAGGAGAAACCAGATGTCTGTTAAAAGAAACCTGCTCAAAGACTGAAATCTACTAAAAAAAAACAATACTTAAATTTATTGCATTAACTTTTAAAACATTGTTTGTATTTTATGTGATATTCTGCTAACAGACAAAAAAATACATATTTTGCAACATGGACATTATATAAAAATGTATCTATACATTATGAGACAAGCCTTTTATCCAAAAATCTCCTATTTAGGTGCATGGGGTCACTATGAACCTAGACATCCTTTCAAATAGTTTGGAGCCTCCTCGGTCTGAAAACCTCCCATTCAGTGATGCGTTCAGATCTGCAGGGTTCTGTTACATCACAGAGTCCGGTGCCAAATCAATTATCCAGCCTGGGTACTCAGATCCTGTTAGATTTGGACCAAAACATGTCAAAGGCATTTTAACCTTTAAGTAATGCTAACTTCTGAAATAGAAGCAGAATTTTTCAATTGAATGTGGTACCGATACTGTTCCAAAAACCAATTTTATTTTATTTAAAAGGTCGACAAGATAATCAACGAAGTCATAAAGCTTGATGTGGAACATTAGTCTCTTCTTTTCTCCGGTTACTGCAACACAGATTTCCTAGAACCCATAAGGACAACACAAGCTTGCATTTAAACTTGAATACATAGAAAGAGGCTGATCCTGGGGTTGGTGTGGTTCACATGAGGTCTTAATAGGACTTTTCCAACAGCGTGACTTGGGTTGGTGCGATTCAGTCTGGCTGCCTTTTCCAACAGCAGTTTGGTATTTCCCCCCTACCTTCCGTCTTTCAGTGCCTGCTCCATCGTAGTTTCCAGCACACCGACCTGGGCCAGCATCGCGTCTGTCGTTTGCTGATTGGCTAGGGGGCGGAGTCACTGTTTGCTTCAGAGCTTTCTGGCTGCTGCACAGCCTGCAGTCTTATTTGCTGATATTTGGAAATCACACCCCAGATTAGATGACAGCAACACGACTCCAGCACTAACTTGTAATGTGGATGTTTCATCTCCACAAATAACACAAGCCTGGAGCAGTTCTGCTGTTGGTTTTCAGAGACCACCTTCCATCTAGCTCTGGACACCTCTCTCCATAGCAGCTTCAGACCCATCTCTAAACTTCAGTTCATCTCCAAGATCTTGGAAAAGGCTGTGGCTAAACAACTCACAGCTGCTCTTGATGAACATAACATCTATGATAGTTTCCAGTCAGGTTTTCGTAGAGCTCATTCTACTGAAACAGCTCTTCTTAGGGTCTCTAATGACCTTCTGACTCACAGTGATGCAGGGGACTGTTCTGTTCTGGTCCTGCTGGACTTGACTGTAGCCTTTGACACTGTTGACCATCACCTGCTACTGGAGAGACTGAGAGACTGGGTAGGCCTTTCAGGATCTGCTCTGGAGTGGTTCTTTTCTTATCTTTCTGAGCTCTCCTTTTCTGTGGCCGTCTCCAAGTTTAGGCCCTCCACCACCTCTCTTACCCATGGTGTCCCACAAGGTTCTGTGCTGGGGCCTCTGCTCTTCCTCCTCTATCTGCTTCCTCATCACCACAACCTGATCTCCTTCAAAGGAATCTCCTACTATCTTTATGCAGATGCCATCCAACTGTGCATCTCCTTTAAGCCCCATGAGATGTCTAAGCTGCAGCTGTTACACACCTGCTTAGACTCTATCAAAACCTGGATGGCTGGGAGCTTTCTTCAGCTGAATGAAGATAAGACTGAGATCCTCATCTGTGCCCCAGACAAGCTGGTTCCCAAAGTCAGAGACTCTCTTGGTCAGCTTGCTTCTCACACCAAACCTTCTGTAAGGAATCTTGGCGTGACCTTTGACCCAGCTCTCACCCTGGATTCTCATGTCAGTTCTCTTGTTCGCTCTTCCTTCTTCCATCTCAGGAACATCAAGAAGCTGAGTCCCATTCTGTCCCACTCTGAACTTGAGACTGTTCTCCACACCTTCATCTCCTCACGCTTAGACTACTGTAACTCTCTTTTCACGTGTCTGAGCAGAGCCTCTCTGAACCGTCTACAGGTGGTTCAGAATGCCTTTGCTCGGCTTCTGACCAAGTCCTCCAAACACACCCACATCACCCCGCTTCTCCTCCGGCTTCACTGGCTGCCAGTCAACTTCTGGGTTCATTTCAAGATCCTGGTTCTGGTCTATAGGGCCTTACATGGACAAGCACCATCTTACATTGGTGATCTTCTTAGTCCCTACACCCCCAGCAGGTCCCTGAGGTCCAGTGACCAAAGCCTACTGGTTGTGCAGCACCAGGCTAAAGACCAAAGGTGACAGATCATTTGCTGCTGTGGCCCCCAGACTCTGGAACTCTCTCCCCCTGAGCCTGAGATCAGTGGACTCAGTGGTCTCCTTTTAAAAGCAGCTGAAGACTCACTTGTTCAAGCTGGCTTTTGTATGACCTTCTTCACCACTCTCTTTATTCTGCTCTCCCTACCTACTCCACCTTCCTCAGGATCCACTGATTTCCCTCTTTCCTGTTCACTCTCTCTCTTTCTTAACATTTCTTTAATCACAATTGTTTATTTTTTGCTCATTTTAAATATATTTTTAACTAATTTCTAAATTATTTTTTATAGTTTTACATTTTTTGTTTTTGTGAAGCGCCTCATGATTTTTTTCTTGAGAGGCGCTATAGAAAATATCTCTTCTTCTTCTGTGTGGTTGAGTTGCTAATGCAAATGGCTACTTTCTACTAGCAGAGACATTCTCTGCCATTTCCTGGATGCTAAATCAACAACAGCCTTCCCTGTTGTGAGTCAAGATGGATGATTCCATGGAGGTAGTGATATTTGCCACATTTACATGGACACAGTCGGATTGAACGCCCAATCAGATCAAAAACTCTGCAAGTAAACATGTCAATCGAAATGTTCTGATCTGATTCAGCTCGATCGGAATAAAATTTCTATCCGATTGAGAGAGGTGGTTTTGTCTGATCATCATTCCGATTGACGTGCATTTACACAGCCATTCAGATTATTGGAGTAAAATAATGCCCACTGCGCATGTGTGCAACAGGTAGCGAGCCTCCCTGCCTCCATTTACACTACCCAACTTAAAAAATGACGGCCTAATTAACGAGCGCCAGCTGTTAAATATGATGGCAAGCCGTCCCCGTTTCAGTATTATCTAAAGCAGAACTTGTATTTTGTGGAAGTAAAATAAAAATCTGATTATTGCACAAATCATTCGACAAACATGTTCAAGTCTGTACTGGAAACATGAAGATTCATTTTGGGTTTGCAGCATGGATTCCTGTTTCTGTGAACACAGGAGCTGTTTCTGCAGCAGGTGGATGGAGACGTGCTCGTAAAGAAGACAGGGTAACATCTGTTAAACATACGTGGTTTGAGTTTAAGGAGGCTGATGTTGAGTAGAAAAACATCCCGAGTTAAATATTCTGGGAAAGGGTTGTATCAGCTAGTCGACTTCACTGCTCTGTAGTGACTTTTTATGCCTTTCATCGACTAGTCGCTGTCACGTGATAATGACCGACAAGATGCAGTCCTCGGAAAAGACAGCAGGTGACGAGCCCCTGCACGTTGGAAGGCGACGCGCTGTGCCAGAGCTTTGGTATCTGACGCCCGCGATAAAACAGACTTTTGACCGAATTGTGACCTTTACCCTCTTGCAATTTAATCTTCCCCTCACCCCCATCCTAACCTTAGCTAGCTTGTGCATGCAAAGCTCTGATCGTTGACGCGCTCCAGACATCTGCGTCCTGAGCACGGCCACAGTAACCTTATCAAATTAGGTGTCGCCACCTCAAAAACTAATTTAACACGCAATCGTTCATGTCGCCACATTTCCTTTTATGTTTTCTGTCTTTTATTTGTGCCTGATGCGCTTCGCTCCACAGCAGCGAAATGCATCACGTGTTTTGTCCTCTGGTGACTTTACCTCACTGATGCGGTCGGCGTGCTCTCCACTGTTTTTGCGGTGGGTGGATCTTTTGGAACTGCAGTTCAAAGGTAACTCATGAGGACATGAGGATATATGAACCCAGGTAGCGGTTTTTCTTTAGGACTGAGAGGAGATGCAGGAAGATAATAAACAGGCAGGACAGAAAAATAGTCAAATAAAAATAAGTTAGATTTTGTACCTGCTGTTGCAACAAACAGACACCATTGAAGGTAATCAGAAGTGAGGAACAAAAAATGAAATAATTATTTTAATGTTTAGAGCAGCAGGAACTCTGAGAGGCTGCAGGTTGCGGCCGCTGCGCGGGGGAGGGGGGAGAGGGCTGAAGAATGATGCAGAAACTACCGTTGTTAAGAGAGATGTGTGTTAACTTAGAAAATGTGGGAGCAATTTTAATTGTCAAAAACTCCAGCGAACCCCCCCCCCCCGTATGAAGTCATCAACGACTAGTCGAAGTCGACCCTATTTTCATTACTTGACGGTCGACTTTAAAAAAAACTTAAGTCATGCAACCCCTAATTCTGGTTGACTATCTGTGTAAAAGCATATAAACTCACAGCATGATCAGACCATTTCTTAAATAACATTTCTACTTGTTCATATACAGGTGCTGGCCAGTAAATTAGAATATCATCAAAAGGTTGAAAATATTTCAGTAATTCCATTCAAAACGTGAAACTTGTACATTATATTCATGCAATGCACACAGACCAATGTATTTCCAATGTTCATTACATTTAAATTTGATATTCATAAGTGACAACTAATGAAAACTCCAAATTTGGTATCTCAAAAAATTAGAATATTCTGAAAAGGCTGAATATAGAAGACACCTGCTGCCACTCTAATCAGCTGATTTACTCAAAACACCTGCAAAGGCCTTTAAAAGGTCCCTCAGTCTTGTTTTGAAGGCACCACAATCATGGGGAAGACTTCTGACTTAACAGCTGTCCAAAAGACAATCATTGACACCTTGCACAAGGAGGGCAAGACACAAAAGGTGATTGCTAAAGAAGCTGGCTGTTCGCAGAGCTCTGTGTCCAAGCACATTAACAGACAGGCGAAGGGACGGAAAAAATGTGGTAGAAAAAAAGTGTACAAGCTCTAGGGATAACCGCACCCTGCAGAGAATTGTGACGACAAACCCATTCAAAAATGTGGGGGAGATCCACAAAGAGTGGACTGCAGCTGGAGTCAGCGCTTCAAGAACCACCACGAGGAGACTCATGAAAGACATGGGATTCAGGTGTCGCATTCCGTGTGTCAAGCCACTCTTGAACATGAAACAGCGCAAGAAGCGTCTCGCCTGGGCCAAGGACAAAAAGGACTGGACTGATGCTGAGTGGTCCAAAGTTATGTTTTCTGATGAAAGCAAGTTCTGCATTTCCTTTGGAAATCAAGGACCCAGAGTCTGGAGGAAGAGCGGAGAAGCACAGAATCCACGTTGCATGAGGTCCAGTGTAAAGTTTCCACCGTCAGTGATGGTGTGGGGTGCCATGTCATCTGCCGGTGTTGGCCCACTCTGTTTCCTGAGGTCCAGGGTCAATGCAGCCGTCTACCAGGAAGTTTTAGAGCACTTCATGCTTCCTGCTGCTGACCAACTTTATGGGGATGCAGACTTCACCTTTCAACAGGACTTGGCACCTGCACACAGTGCCAAAACCACCAGCACCTGGTTCAAGGACCATGGTATCCCTGTCCTTGATTGGCCAGCAAACTCGCCTGTTCTTAACCCCATAGAAAATCTATGGGGTATTGTGAAGCGGAGGATGCAATACGCTAGACCCAACAATGCAGAGGAGCTGAAGACGACTATCAGAGCAACCTGGGCTCTCATAACACCTGAGCAGTGCCACAGACTGATCGAGTCCATGCCACGCCGCATTACTGCAGTTATTGAGGCAAAAGGAGCCCCGACTAAGTATTGAGTGCTATACATGCACATTCTTTTCATGTTCATTCTTTTCAGTTGGCCAACATTAGAGAAACAAACATTTTTTCATTGGCCTTTAGAATATTCTAATTTTCTGAGATACCAGATTTGATGTTTTCATTGGTTGTCACCTATAAATATCAAAATTAAACGTAATAAACATCGGAAATACATTGGTCTGTGTGCATTGCATGAATATAATGTACAAGTTTCACGTTTTGAATGGAATTACTGAAATATTTTCAACCTTTTGATGATATTCTAATTTACTGGCCAGCACCTGTACTTCTTTTCAAATTCATCAACAAGTATATTATTTAGTCGAAGATACATTTTGATATTGCTATGTAGAACAGTAACTACAAAGAGGTGTTGTACATTAAATGTTAAAATGGCTTGTCGTAGACAGGGAATCCATTCAGTCACTAACATAATCTGACTAAGTTGGAACATGATCTCAAAGGTAACAAGTAGGTGTTGCAAGTTTTTTCTACAAGCTCAGAAGATGGACGAGCCATCGTCTTGAATTTCTCCTTTAGCAGCTTTGGGAATCTAAAATATTCCCTCACAGGAGATTTCAAGCGCTTCCTCGATGGAAACTGAGCAGTCCCCTGTGTCTGCTGTTGCATTCTGCCTCAGTTCAGTTTCACTTTTGTTTTGGTCCGCTAATGTGTGTATGTGCGTTTTTTTAACAATGGGTTAACCACAGAGATTCACACTGTAGTGAACAGTCAAGCCGGTTAATCCCTGCAACCTTAGCTGGAAAAGGGGCTTTTATCACTTTAACTGCCATAGCAATGGGTTTGTCCATCACCGCCGTAGCGTTTGTCTCTATTCTGAAGGTGAGTCACTATGCAAACACATCCAGAACATAAAATCAACACCAGGATCCCACAGATGACCCAATCACAGCCCTGAAGGATCTTATCGATAACCACTCATCTCCTCCCTGCCTCACTCCCCATGACTGATTCGCCCTCCCCCCATCACCCCCCTTAAAACACTGCTGGAATGTAGGAAGCAGGTAAAGGAAAACACACTTTGTCAAACACACCATTTGCTGACAAGAAGCAAAAGTAATATAATACCATGATGTAATAGCGGACTGCCTCAATCACTGACATGCGTAGCAGGCCAATCACAGCACTCTACTGGTTTGGCAGGCCATTAACAGTACTTTATCAGTCAGATGGGCGGGATGTTTTAACTGCAAACCAAGTTGGTCACGGCCCAGTAACGGTCTAATCATAGTGCTCTATTGGTTTGTTGGGCCAATCACAGCACTTGGTAGGCAGGATGTTACTGAAAAAATAAGATGGCGACTAAGTCTTCTTTGCCTTATTGACTGATATTTGTGGCGGTGAGTACGTCGTGTTTGCTATTCAATAGCATGTGTATGGAGCTAGGATTGGGACAATATTCAATGTAACTTGTACCAGGTTTTGTAACTTGGAACATGTTTCATGACACGTAACTTTGGATTTGTAACTTGTAACTTTAGTTTTCTAACTTGTAATTCTCAGTCTGTACTTGTATTTCTTGTTTTGTAACAGGAAATTTTCATTTTGTACATGTATTTTTTTATTTGGTAAAGGGTTGGGGCCCGTGAGCGAGCGCCTGGTGGCCGGGCTTTCGCCCATGGGGCCCGGCCGGGCCCAGCCCGAACCGGATACATGGGCTCGTCCAACTGTGGACCCACCACCCGCAGGAGGAACATGAAGGGTCCGGTGCAATGCGAATCGGGTGGCAGACCAAGGCGGGAGCCTTGGCGGTCCAATCCCCGGACAAGAAAACTAGTTTTTGGGACATGGAACGTCACCTCGCTGGCGGGGAAGGAGCCGGAGCTTGTGGCAGAGGTTGAGCGGTACCGGCTAGATATAGTCGGACTCACCTCGACACATTGCATTGGCTCTGGAACCCGAGACCTGGAGAGGGGTTGGACACTCTACTTTGCTGGAGTTGCTCCGGGTGAGAGGCGGAGGGCTGGGGTTGGCTTTTTGTTAGCCCCGAAACTCTCTGCCTGTGTGTTGGGGTTTACCCCGGGGGACAAGAGGGTAGCCTCCTTGCGCCTTCGGGTCGGGGAACGGGTCCTGACTGTTGTTTGTGCTTATGGGCCAAATATCAGTTCAGAGTACCCACCCTTTTTGGAGTCCCTGGGACGAGTGCTAGATAGTGCTCCATCAGGGGACTCCATTGTCCTGCTGGGGGACTCCAATGCTCACGTGGGCAATGACAGCTTGACCTGGAGGGGTGTGATTGGGAGGAACGGCCCACCTAATCTGAACTCGAGCGGTGTTTTGTTATTGGACTTCTGTGCAAGCCGCAGTTTGGCCATAACGAACACCATGTTCGAACATAAGGATGCCCACCGGTACACTTGGTACCAGGGCAGCCTAGGTCACAGGTCGATGATAGATTTTGTAGTCGTATCATCTGACCTGCGGCCGTATGTTTTGGACACCCGAGTGAAGAGAGGGGCGGAGCTGTCAACTGATCACCACCTGGTGGTAAGTTGGATCAGATGGCAAGGGAACATGCCGCGTAGACCTGGCAGACCCAAACGCATAGTGAGGGTCTGCTGGGAACGCCTGGCAGAAGAACCTGTCAAGACGGTCTTCAACTCCGGCAGAGCTTTGACCACGTCCCGAGAGCAGTGGGGGACATTGAGTCCGAGTGGGCCTTGTTCCACTCTGCGGTTGTCGAGGCGGCTGTTGCTAGCTGTGGTCGTAAGGTGGCCGGTGCCAGTCGTGGTGGCAACCCCCGTACCCGCTGGTGGACACCAGAGGTTCGGGGAGCCGTCAGGCTGAAGAAGGAGGCCTACAGGGCGTGGCTGGTCTGTGGGTCTCCGGAGGCAGCAGACAGGTACCGGATAGCCAAGCGGGGTGCAGCAGTGGCAGTTGCCGAGGCAAAATCTCGGGCGTGGGAGGAGTTTGGTGAGGCCATGGAGAAAGACTATCGATCGGCTCCAAAGAGGTTCTGGCAAACTGTCCGTCGCCTCAGGAGAGGAAGGCAGCAACTCGCTCACACTGTTTACAGTGGGGATGGGGAGCTGCTGACGTCAACTGAGGCTATAGTCGGACGGTGGAAGGAATACTTTGAGGAGCTCCTCAATCCCACCAATGCGCATTCCGAGGAGGAACCAGAGCTGGGAGGCCTGGGGATGGACTGTCCGATCTCGGGGGCAGAAGTTGATGAGGTAGTCAAACAACTACACAGCGGCGGAGCCCCGGGGGCGGATGAGGTTCGTCCTGGGTATCTCAAGGCTATGGATGTTGTAGGGCTGTCATGGTTGACACGTCTCTACAACATTGCGTGGTCATCGGGGGCAGTTCCTAGGGAGTGGCAGACCGGGGTGGTGGTCCCCATCTTTAAGAAGGGTGACCTGAGGGTGTGTTCCAACTATAGGGGGATCACACTCCTCAGCCTCCCTGGAAAGGTCTACGCCAAGGTACTGGAGAGGAGGGTCCGATCGATAGTTGAATCTCAGATAGAGGAGGAGCAATTTGGTTTTCGTCCTGGCCGTGGAACTGTGGACCAGCTCTATACCCTTGCAAGGGTGATGGAGGGGGCATGGGAGTTTGCCCAACCAATCCACATGTGCTTTGTGGATTTGGAGAAGGCTTATGACCGTGTCCCCAGGGGCACCCTGTGGGGGACGCTCCAGGAGTATGGGGTGGGTGGCTTTCTGTTAAGGGCCATTCAGTCCCTTTACCAGAGGAGCGTGAGTTTGGTCCGCATAGCCGGTAGTAAGTCGGACCTGTTCCCAGTGAGGGTTGGACTCCGCCAGGGCTGCCCTTTGTCACCGGTTCTGTTCATCACTTTTATGGACAGAATTTCTAGACGCAGCCGTGGTGTGGAGTGTGTCGAGTTTGGTGGCAGGAGAATCTCGTCTCTGCTTTTTGCGGATGATGTGGTCCTCCTAGCTTCATCCAGCTCTGACGTTCAGCTCTTCCTGGGTAGGTTCGCGGCCGAATGTGAAGCGGCTGGGATGAGGATCAGCACCTCCAAATCTGAGACAATGGTTCTCGACCGGAAAAGGGTG
This sequence comes from Nothobranchius furzeri, assembly GCF_043380555.1. Lineage (NCBI taxonomy): Eukaryota > Metazoa > Chordata > Actinopteri > Cyprinodontiformes > Nothobranchiidae > Nothobranchius > Nothobranchius furzeri. Next base: position 44,633,118 of record NC_091752.1, read on the forward strand.
GCTTGCCACCTCCGGGTCGGGGGAGAGGTCCTACCTCAAGTGGAGGAGTTTAAGTATCTCGGGGTCTTGTTCACGAGTGAGGGTAGGAGGGATCGGGAGATCGACAGGCGGATTGGTTCGGCATCTGCAGTGATGCGGACGCTGAGCCGATCTGTCGTGGGGAAGAGGGAGCTGAGCCAGAAAGCCAGGCTCTCGATTTACCGGTCGATCTACGTCCCAATCCTCACCTATGGTCATGAGCTTTGGGTAATGACCGAAAGAACGAGATCGCAGATACAAGCGGCCGAAATGAGTTTCCTCCGTAGGGTGGCCGGGCTCAGCCTTAGAGATAGGGTGAGGAGCTCGGACATTCGGGAGGGACTCGGAGTAGAACCGCTGCTCCTCCGGATCGAAAGGAGCCAGTTGAGGTGGTTTGGGCATCTGGTCAGGATGCCTCCTGGACGCCTCCCCGGGGAGGTGTTTCGGGCATGTCCTGCCAGCAGAAGGCCCCCGGGTCGACCCAGGACACGTTGGAGAGGTTACATCTCCAATCTGGTCCGGGAACGCCTTGGGGTCCTGCCGGAGGAGCTGGTGGACAAGGCCGGGGAGAGGACGGCCTGGAGCTCCTTAATTGGGATGCTGCCCCCGCGACCCGGACCCGGATAAGCGGAGGAAGACGAAGACGAAGACGAAAATCAAACCTTTATAATATACAAATTGAGAATTACAACTCTTGTAATGCATTGTCGGAGTGCAGAGAAGCAGGCGATCAGCTGACCATAGCAAGCGCTCTGGCACATAGGGTGTGAGTAGGTCTGACAAGTGCGCAGGCGCCAGACGGTTCAAAGCAAAAAGCACAATCGTAAATGTCACAAACTAAACTGCTCTCAGAGCCAGCTTCCTCTTGGATTACCTGAAGTGAGTGACGTACACTGGACCTGCAGGCTCCTGAGCCGCTAAGAAACTGCAAAACGTGCACAAATGGCGTGCTTCACACTCACATTCAGCGTGTCCCTGATTGCCGTGAGACTTCGAGAGGGGGCGTGTGTGTTGTAGTGCAACTCCATTTGCTGTGAAAGGAGAGTGGTGGCTCAAAATGCCTGGGACAATTATTACATTAACTGATGGGACCCGTAAATAAAAAGTTTAGAAATAAGTTAGAAATAGACAGAAATAAGTTCCTCACGATGATAAATAATCTCTCCGAGAGACATGTTGCTGGTACACACCTCTACAGCACCACTGGAGAGGATTAAATAATTATTATGCAGAATTTTGTGGAAGTTCACTACAACCTAGATGTTTATATGTTTCTAATGATTTTATATTTTAAATTCCCTGAATAACTCTTGCTGTCAGTATTTGCAAGATATGTTTATCAAATTAGGTCTGTATTGGGTAGGCTTAGATATCGGTCATAAACTATGAGCAAGAGTAATGGCTCTTTTATGGCCCTTACACACTAGCATCAGCTGCACTCCGCCTGGACCGGGTTGGGGGGGGGGGGGGGGGGGGGTTCTCATTTGGATCTTCTCGACTGCAACTTTTTCAGCCCTCTTCCCGACCGACCAAACAAATAAATAAATAAAAAAAATTTAAATAATCAACACCAATTTAAAAATAGTATTAAATAATAGATAACTCAATTTCAATCAAAATAATAGATAATTATTTTTGCCATCACCGAGCAGCCCTAGTGGGTACAGAAAGTATTCAGACCCCAGTCAACATTTCCACTCTTTTATATTGCCGCCATTTGCTGAAATCAATTAAATTGAATGTTTTCTTCATTAATGTACACACAGCACCCCATATTGACAGAATTGCAGACATTTCTGCAGTTATTAAAAAAGAAACTGAAATATCACATGGTCCTACGTATTCAGGACCAGGCATATATTTAACTCGGGTGCTTTCAATTTCTTCTGATCATCCTTGAGATGGTCCTATACCTTCATTGGAGTCTAGATGTGGTTTATTCGACTAACTGGAGTTGATAAGGAAAGTTACACACATGTCTATATAAGACATTACAGCTCACAATGCATGTCAGAGCAGACGAGAACCAAAGAAATTCCTGAAGAGCTCAGAGACAGAATCGTGGCAAGGCACAGATCTGGTCAAGGTTACAAACACATAAGGATGAATCAAAACGAAAAGTCTAGGCTGAAACCAAAAAAGGAGGAAACCAAGGCCAAAAACCAAAAGAAATTATTTCTATAATTAGAAACCATAGCATTAGGAGTACTGTAAAATTATTCTTTTAAGCGCCAAAGTCGCAATATTGCGTTTAACAAGCCACAGCTGCAAATAAAATCCCTCATCCCTCAAGTTATTACTTTACACCAGAAGATAGTGGAGATGTGTAACTTCAATCTGAACAACAGTTTTGGGTGTTTCTATTGCAATTTTCAGAGTTTATAGATTTTGAAAACTGCCCCTCAACCAGAGGCTCCAGAATGAGGAGGAGACACAAACGGAGCTCACAGAGGGTATATATTATTATATATTAGGGGAGAAACGTACATTGCTGACAGGCCTGGTAACAGCTGACTCTGGTTCTGAAGAGTAATATTCACCCTCTGATCAAGATTTTCACTCGTCCAGTAAGACGACGCGACATTAATGCTGCGCGCAGCAACAGAGTGTGTGCTTCATGAGAGTAAACACGCTTCACATAAACGATGCAAAGCTTATTTCACGGTGTTCAGGTCATGGTGGGTGTAGAAAGGATGGTAAGACATCGCTAATAGTGACAGACGTGGCGAAAATGTAAAAGAAAGAAGGGAAAAAAATGCCGGGCAGAAACCGAAAGTAAAAATTGTCACATAATTGATAGGAATATTCCAGTGATCATAATAAAACAGCACTAAGACAGGGGGAAAACTTTACTTGTGAAATCAGTGTGAATGTACTGTTTTCATAAATCACCAGCGTCGCATCCAAATCTGTCAGAGTGGGACATGTCCTCCACATTTACCGAGTAGGAAATATTGAAGAAGAAGAAAATATCATTTCTATAGCGCCTCTCAAGATTAAAATCACGAGGCGCTTCACAAAAACAAAAAATGTAAAAACTATAAAAAAGGAATTTAGAAAATGCTTAAAAATATATTTAAAATGAGCAAAAAATAGACAATTGTGATTAAAGAAAATGTTAAGAAAGAGGAAGAGTGAATAGGAAAGAGGGAAGTCAGTGGATCCTGAGGAAGGTGGAGTAGGTAGGGAGAGCAGAATAAAGAGAGAGTGGTGAAGAAGGTCATACAAAAGCCAGCTTGAACAGGTGAGTCTTCAGCTGCTTTTTAAAGGAGTCCACTGAGTCCACTGATCTCAGGCTCAGGGGGAGAGAGTTCCAGAGTCTGGGGGCCACAGCAGCAAATGATCTGTCACCTTTGGTCTTTAGCCTGGTGCTGCACAACCAGTAGGCTTTGATCACTGGACCTCAGGGACCTGCTGGGGGTGTAGGGACTAAGAAGATCACCAATGTAAGATGGTGCTTGTCCATGTAAGGCCCTATAGACCAGAACCAGGATCTTGAAAAGAACCCAGAAGTTGACTGGCAGTCAATGAAAATGGAGGAGAAGTGGGGTGATGTGGGTGTGTTTGGAGGACTTGGTCTGAAGCCGAACACAGGCATTCTCACTCACCTGCAGACGGTTCAGGGAGGTTCTGCTCAGACACGTGAAAAGAGAGTTACAGTGGTCTAAGCGTGAGGAGATGGTGTGGAGAACAGTCTCAAGTTCAGAGCGAGACAGAATGGGACTCAGCTTAGCAATGTTCCTGAGATGGAAGAAGGAAGAGCGAACAAGAGAACTGACATGAGAATCCAGGATGAGAGCTGGGTCAAAGGTCACGCCAAGATTCCTGACAGAAGGTTTGGTGTGAGAAGCAAGCTGACCAAGAGAGTCTCTGACTTTGGGAACCAGCTTGTCTGGGGCACAGATGAGGATCTCAGTCTTATCTTCATTCAGCTGAAGAAAGCTCCCAGCCATCCAGGTTTTGATAGAGTCTAAGCAGGTGTGTAACAGCTGCAGCTTAGACATCTCATGGGGCTTAAAGGACATGTACAGTTGGATGTCATCTGCGTAAAGATGGTAGGAGATTCCTTTGAAGCAGCTCAGGATTTGCTGAAGAGGAAGCAGATAGAGGAGGAAGAGCAGAGGCCCTAGCACAGAACCTTGTGGGACACCATGGGTTAGAGAGGTGGTGGAGGACCTAAACTTGGAGACGGCCACAGAGATGAACGCTCAGAGAGATAAGAGGAGAACCACTCCAGAGCAGATCCTGATAGGCCTACCCAGTCTCTCAGCCTCTCCAGTAGCAGGTGATGGTCAACAGTGTCAAAGGCTGCAGTCAAGTCCAGCAGGACCAGAACAGAAAGGTCCCCTGCATCACTGTGAGTCAGAATGTCATTAGAGACCCTAAAGCCGGGCGTACACTGTGCGACTTTTTCACTTTTTTGAGCCGATTTTCCACTCGTGCGAGAATCCACGAGATCGGGGCGAGTTTTGCACCGAGCGTCGTGTAGTGTACAGGGGGTTACAAGAGGCAATTAACACCACGTGACCAGCTACCGATCAGCAATCATGAGCTCGCATGGACTTCTGGCGTGTTTAATATTTTGCTCGTCCCTCGTGAGGGTATCGCAATGTTGAAGCGAATCCCTGTGTGTCCTCCTGCAGCACTCCCGAAGGACAACAGGCAAGACAAGACAAAAAAGTCTGATGTGTTGAGTAAAAACGGCCATTTTTAGCATATTTTAGGGCCGACGTGTTGCTACAAGACGTACAGTGTGAGCAGTCAGCTCGCATCCGAGAACTGGGTCGTGCAGTGTGAGCACAAGACTCGTGAGATGTGCCCTGCGAGAAAGTCGCTGAGTTCCACAGTACCGACCGAGCACCGATTCACTTCATTTGAAACGGTGCCTCGTTTCGGTACCCGTCCGTCACAACGAGAACTTGCCTAGACAGCTGCGCATGTGCAAGAGCGTTATGTCATCGGTCGCTGCAAGCCAGTTGTAAACAGAGCAGCATGGTAGAAAGAACGAAAGCTAAAGCTTGGGTCCACTTCACTAAATGTGATGGGTAACTGGGTGATGATGAAACCAGTGACAACGATCTAAGTGAGACATCCTCATCTTAATCTGCTCCGGTAGGTAAATAAAATGTTTAAGATAACGTTAGCTTGATTTGTTAGCTTCCGTTTCACTAATGGTGCGTTCGCTTTCTCCTCGGAACTCCGAAATTCCGACTAGAAGAACATGAACGCGCTCTAAAGTTTGGCTTCACTTTACTAAATGCGACGGGTGATTGGGTGAAGATGAAACCAGTGACAACGATTTAAGTGTGAGGCATCATCGTTTAAATCTGCTCCAGCAGTTAAATAAACTGTTAAAGATAACATTAGCTTGATATGTTAGCTTCCTATGCCACCATTGTTATCATTAAATGGTGCATTCGCTTTCTCCTCGGAAATTCTGACTTTCCAGTAGGAAAAATCAATTGAAAAAGGATGGTAAAAGGAATGAAGATACACAGTAAATTTAGTTCACAGTAAAGATGTTTGCTTCAGTTTAATTATCAACTTATAAAACTACAAGGACGATGTTAAAATACAAACAGTTGTATGTTATTTATCGTGATATTTATCAAATATGGTTATATATTGAGAAAAATATATATTTAATTATAAAAGAGAATTAAAAATATTAAACACTCAAAAGTATTGAAAATTGGTACTGTTAAGTACCGGTATCGATTCCTAGGTACCGGGAATTAGTACCGGATCGATTCAAATGTCAAAGGTACCCATCCCTAGCGTTGACATTATCCTAGCGCAGTGAAAACGTTGAAAAATGTTGGCAGCGAAGGAGTTAAGAGTTAGACAACATCGGTAAAAAGCCCATATCGTGCATCCCGACTAAGATCATGTTGTAAACATTTCAAATGTGAATCTCATCCTTTTTACAATGAATTTGATCAGAGAGCGGCACCTTCAGTTGTGCCTCCTGAACATAATTTACTGCTGTACTGGTCTTCAGTATATATATATATATAAAAAGACAGTTCAACTTTCCCCAAAATCACAAAAGTTAAACACTGCAGCAAAAATATTTTTAACAGCAGAAGAGAGCAAGTCTGTATGTGTGAGGTCCAGGTGGTTTTATCCACTATGACACCATGGAAACTACAGCCAGACCACTGGGCCATGCTTGGACCAAACAGCTTGAATGGTGGTCCTGAGTGTGTGTGCAGGAAGCTGAAGGAAAAACATGAAGCTAAAAGCACAGGATGATGAAAAACTTTCAATATTACCTTCTGGACCAACAATAAAAGTGTGGACCAAGTAGGCCAAGATCCAATCACAAGAGCAGTTTTCTTATCAGTCGATATTGATTTAAATTACGATATGGGGGGATGTCTCACTCACATCTGGGAGTGGACAGCTTAAAATCCTGCTGCTCCACTGGGTGGTGCTGGTTCAGGTGAGAAAACGGCTCTGTGGTTTGTTGGAACCTGTGCTCAATATCACTTGTGGCGCAGCTACTTTGTTTTCCTTCAACTTTAAATAGCCAAAATAACTTTTCTTTTTTTAGAGCACTCAGTTTTCTGCCTTTTTCCCCACTGATGCTACCTGAAGCAAGAGGTTCCAGCTGCACAAACATGGTGGACTGAGCTGCAGAGACAAGTTCAGACAGGAAGACAAGCTTCTGATGTGAGAGCCAATGACGGGGCGTGTATTTATCAGGTCAGAGCAGGGTTTGTTTCATTGGAGAATCTTAACGTGGTTTTTTCTATCACACAGGTAGAGCCTTATTATCCCAGAGCACCAAAACGTGTGCGGAACTAAATCAGAGGCTGAGCTGTAAGCAGAGACGGGCCGACCGAGATGCAGGCTGCAGAGTTTGAGCCAAGGCCTGTGGGGGCAGGTTTGTGAGGAACATATGGGAGTGATTTGGTGTTGCAGACTGGCCGGCTCTGTTTGAAGGTCTGTCAGCAAGCTCTGAAGTCAGACAGCTTGAGTCATGGCGAGCTGAAACAAAGGCAGCGATGAGCCTTTTAACACATGCAGACATGCACGCACACGTCTAGAAAAACTCAAAGATGTGAAACTGCTCCAGGATGAAACTCTAACCTAAACCTGAGAATAAAATAAAAACCAGCCTGCATGATACAGAAGTGACAAGCACTTTGACTTGTATCATCTAGTTTATGAGATGTGCATTCAACAGCTGTCTGTTTGTTATTCCTGCAGCTAGCTTTCATCAACAATCCAAGTCCTGGAGGTGGCGTTACGTCCCTCTCCTCATCGACGTTTCTAACAAGATGCCTGAACTAAAGGTGTAGATTTTCACTAGTCGCACAATTCGATTAAGATTATCGGGTGAACAATTCGATTTTATCCAATATCTCGATGCATCACCATTATTTCGTATTTGGGATTTGTTTTCATCGATAAATGGAAGATGTCAGATATTTATTTTAGTTTAAATCAAAAACATGTCAGACAACGCACGCCATCCCTCAAAAGCTCTTTAGTCACAACAGTCCTTAAGACAATGAATCAAATTCTTTTTAATACAAAAAAAAAATTCATAAAACGTTTTAAAAATCCTAAACTGCACGACCCAACCTGCTCAGTTAACATAAACCTTCAGGTTTGCTCAGTTCAGGTCCGGCCTCAGGTTAGAACTCCAGCGCTCAGCCCAGCAACACCACATACACACACCAATATCAGATCAGTTCCTGCAGTGAACCCTATCCCTGGTGTAATGACAGCCTTCACAGCCTGAAGCGCCAATGCAGAATAATTGAGCGTTTGTGGAAGAAAACCCATCTCCATGTCCATCTGCTGCACCTAAAGGATCTTCTGACATCCTTTAACTCTGCAGTTGGAGATGCTAGGGTTTCCTATTTCTCCAACCTGGTGTCCCAGAGCAAAGGGAACCCCAAGGTGCTGTTTAACACCATCAGCAGCATCGTCTCTCCTGCCACTCCTACAGCCTCCATCCACTCTGTTGCAGACTGTGAGAACTTTGTCTTTCTTTGTGGACAAAGTCAATAATGTTAGATCTAGCATCTCTCCTTCAGCCTTATTGCCGCCTCTCCCGACTCCAACCAGGCCCATCATAGCTTTGCTCCTGTTTCTTTGCCTGAGTTAACCAAACTAGTTAACTCTATGAAGACCTCTGCATGCCCCCTCGACATCTTACCCTCATCTTTGTTTAAAAGTGCTTTTCAGTCCATCGGTCCCAGCGTGCTCTCTATAATTAATGCTTCTCTGGTTTCTGGTCAGGTCCCTGCTTACTTTAAGAACTCTGTAATCCACCCGCTTCTTAAAAAACCGAGTCTTGACGCCTCTCTCCATAGCAGCTTCAGACCCATCTCTAAACTTCCGTTCATCTCCAAGATCTTGGAAAAGGTTGTGGCTAAACAACTCACAGCTGCTCTTGATGAACATAACATCTATGATAGCTTCCAGTCAGGTTTTCGTAGAACTCATTCTACTGAAACAGCTCTTCTTAGGGTCTCTAACGACCTTCTGACTCACAGTGATGTAGGGGACTGTTCTGTTCTGGTCCTGCTGGACCCGACTGCAGCCTTTGACACTGTTGACCATCACCTAATACTGGAGAGGCTGAGAGACTGGGTAGGCCTATCAGGATCTGCTCTGGAGTGGTTCTCCTCTTATCTCTCTGAGCGCTCCTTTTCTGTGGCCGTCTCCAAGTTTAGGTTCGTCGTTCTCAGTTCTCTTCCATTCCTCATTAAAACCACAGTTTAACGTTTGATTCATCCTTTGACTCCTCTGGAGAACCACTTTTGTTTTCTGCCACTAGCTGAACAGCAGGAATGTAAAGCTACATTGCTAATAGGAAGCTTAAGTCACGCCCATCTACTTCCAGACCATGGATCCCTGGAAGAACAAAAAAATGAATGCAAGTCAATTTCAGGGTCCACATTTTTTAAAGTCTATGGTTAACAGGATATTTTAAGGTTTTAGCTCCATGGAGATCTGGAGCTCGAACAGGGAGAGATCGTCGTTCATAAACCCATTCTCACAAACGCCAGAATGAGCGTGCTCACTTTAACGTTTGTCATGCAAAATACGAGCGAGTGAGACTCAAGTGCCTTTACACCCAAGGTCCCTAACCGGATGGTCCTCTTGCAAAGTTTACAGCGAGCTTCGTATCGATTGTGGGAGACAGCCAGCTCTCATTGAACTCGCACTTTCCTGTGTTTTCAGTGGCAAGCAGTCAACTTAACTCATCAGATTTTAGCTAGCAGCAAACAAGCTGCAAACTCTCTGTGCTCTATGTAGCCTGCAGTTATCGCGAGACTCGTAACGTATTCACAAGTACCAACATGGCCCCTCAGAAAAAGGCAGACAGTAGATAACCAAGTTTTACTATTTATCATGGCGAATGCTTCCTGGGACTAAACAACTTAAAAATTAAGACTTGACCTCATAAAATTTAAGACGTCTGGATGAAAATCTGGGAATTTTTAAGACTTTTTAATAGAGCTGTGGCGACGCATCGATGATGTCGACGGCTCGATTCTAAAAATTCGTCGACGTCAGATCCGGTAGTCGACGCACCGCGCCCACTTGTTGCATCCCCAGGAGTTTGTAAATAGAGGAGGAATCTGCCTGTTTTTCCTCTAGTTCGCCCTCTTCTCCGCCTTCACTAACATCTCCACCAAATACCGAAGACCCGGAACAATGTCCGTCCGCTACTAGATTCCTTTCCTGTTTTGCCCGCCTTCGTCTCCCGGCAACGGACAACAACTTCAGGGGTCAAATGCGCTGCTTCGTCTCTACCGCAGATGTAGAAAATCACCGGGAGCGTTTCTCCCTTCATAAAGGAGCTTCTTTCAGACATTAGGAGAGCTGTTTTGGTGGTAGCAGTCTCTCCTCCATGCTGGTCTGTTTGCTGGGTGTTTTTGGTTTATTTAAACTTGGTAACTTGAACTTAATGTTGGTAAAGCTACTGTTACAGCTTCTTGCGTTTGGATAAGCTGTTACATTTTGGTTTAGAGTTGATCTTTTTTGTGGTGTAGATCTCCTTTTTATTACATTTAGAGTGTTGTGGGTTTTCGGTTTAGTTTAAAATATCACCTTGAGTTTGGTTTAACCACCCAGTTTAGAGTTTGGACCTTTGGAGATGCTTTTTTTGGTCCAGAACCCTTTAATCGTTGCCCAGTGAGACATCCCTACTTATTTGTACTTTTGTTTTAATTCCCCACAGGCAGAATTAGTTTTATTATTCCCAACCTGTGGATGGAAAGATTTGTTTTTTTTTGTTTTGTTTATTGTAGTTGTAAATAAGCCTGATTCATCATTTTAACTTTTAAATCCCGTTATTGTCCCTTCCTTTTTGCACACGAGCCAAACTCCCCAGGAAGAGTCGTAACATCACTCGCCTCACACACATAAGTGACCAAAACAAAGCAGCATGGAGACACTACATCTCCAGCCACCTCTCAGGCAGCAGCCTGCACTCCCACGTTCTACACGTCACCAGAACATAAACAACCGCAACACAATAAAAGCAGTGTTATACAAAATGGAAGGCTGTAATGTTTATTCTCTTACAGTAACAATTTATCCATTTTTTGGAGGAATTTATTAGAGATTTTTTTGTTGTTATTAATTGTGCATTAGAAAAATAATCGCTAGATTCATCATCTAAATAGTCATTAGAATAGTTGACTATTCGATAAAATAATCGTCAGAATAATCGTTTTAAAAATAATCATTTACCCCCAGCCCTACTTTTTAAGGTCCTAAATTTATGAATATTTAGATCTTTTTATACTTTTAAATGAGCCCGCGGGAACACCTTGAGTAAATAAAAAAGGGTAAGGCAGGCCTGCCAGCGCTTTATAAGCCTGGCAGGCCGCCAGGCCTTGCTAGGTCCCCAGCCAGGCCAAGCATCCACCCCCGACCCCACACGCCCTGCAGTCGCAGACGACGCACAGTAGTGGAATGAGCCACGCACCCCCATAATCATTTATTAGCCCAGCTAAACAGACAAAACATGCTGCCTAAAACCTGTTCTGACTGGTTCAACGGTGTGTCTGTCATGCGGACAGAAGCAGACTAGCAAATGGAGTTACTCGGCTGAGAGAAAAAGAAAACTGTGTGCCTGTAGACGCGTCCAGAAATAACGGCACAGGCAGGCGATGGAATGCAAACAGATGGTTGTACAATCTCCAAACTTTGGTTGATCGTCATCACATTATAATCCTTAACAATCTTATATCCTCAGACTGCACGACCCTAAGCTGAAGCAGATTTCAGACCAACAATCAAGACCCCACATCGAGGGAGGACCTCACCTTTTCCACACATTCCTGACCATTGGCTCAAACACACTTTTTCTCCACAGAAACACACGATCAGATGGAGAATATGCCTTCAGGCTGGCTGTAATCAGTGCTCTTCCTGCTCTCCTGCACTGCAGTTATTAATCAAACCAGACGACAGCTCCAATGACACAATCGGACTCTGTAATTGAAAGACCAGGAGGCCTCCTGATTGGCAGACTCTGCCTCTAGCTTTGGGGTCAAAGGTTAATCTCCTCAAAGAGCAAAGGGGAGGGGACAAGGTCATCCAGAAGAAATCACTGGTACCCACCCCAAAACAAACATCCGGAACGCAGAGCAGAAAGTGTTTGTATACCTGTTAGGAGACTCCACGGTAGAACCAAAAGTGTGTTGGTGCACAGCTCCATGGGAAACGTAGTCTGGAAGCAGACGGCCTGGAACACAAGTAGGAAGGAGTTGGTTGTCTTTGTGGTTTGTTTCAAACAGTCCCAGTCCTGATCCAGCCCACCTGGTGCTGCCACTGCCGGCTATCTCACACATCCCATAATCGTGCACAATTTTCATTTGTGTAGTAAGCTTCTAAAGGACAAAAATAATAAAGGCCAGACCGCCGACAAACCCTAGTATGCGCCTCCTTCTGGCCCACAGTTGGGAACTCTGAATGTGTTGTTTGTGAGATAAGTGGGTCAGCGTGGCCAACAGCTGGAGCAGCCTCCTCCGCACAGAGCCCTCTGTATTAAAGCTCAGCAAAGAAAGCTTTATTTAGTCAAGGCAGCCGATGTCAGGACAGTGAGTTAATGTTCACTCGCAGCTCCAGCCAACAGCTTAGACAGATACAGCAGGAAGTTGCTCTTACTGGAGTCTAACTTCAAAATAAGAGTCCCTTTTAGACAGCAGAAACATAGACAAAGTTGCTAAAAGCTAACAAGCTAGGTCAGCAGCTCAGTTTACATTTCATATGGTAAAACTCTGTTTAACAGAAACAATAAGCATCCCTCAAAGAGGAGACCTCCAGCAAGCCTGAGAAACCAATAAAGAACTCGGACATAGATCAGAAATGTGGCTGCTTGGGTGAAAAAAAAGAGACTGAGAAATATTCAGGTAAAAGAGACATCTTTCATCTGTACTAAGGCTTAGGTTTTAAATATTCAAATGATCTAACAGACTTCACATTTTCATCTAAGGCATGTCATTTTAAATATTTAAGGTTGTATGATAGATAAAAAGTAAAATGTTTACGTTGAGGCTCTGAAAACATCGTCTCTCCTGGATTAACACCGAGCTGGGGCTGAAGTCACATCAGCTGGAAGAGGCCCCGATTTCACGTGGAAAATCGAGCTCACCAGCAGCTCTACTGAGTGTGTGTGTGTGTGTGTACTTGCCTTGGTCCCAACGATGCTAAACACCCTAAAAGTTGGTTTTAGAGGTATGGTGTGAATTAACCTTTAGTTTAGGTTAGGAAAAGAACCCCATTGCTTATGGTTAGGGTATGGGTTAGACATAGTGGAGTCACTAAAATTAATGGAGGTCAACACAAACATATAACTACAAGTGTGTGTGTGTGTGTGTGTGTGTGTGTGTGTGTGTGTGTGTGTGTGTGTGTGTGTGTGTGTGTGTGTGTGTGTGTGTGTGTGTGTGTGTGTGTGTGTGCGTGCGTGCGTGCATGCGTGTGTGTGTATGTGCGTACGTGCGTGTGTGTTTGTGCGGTTGTGTGTGTGTGTGTGTGTGTGTGTGTGTGTGTGTGTGTGTGTGTGTGTGTGTGTGTGTGTGTGTGTGTGCGTGCATGCATGCGTGTGTGTGTATGTGCGTACGTGCGTGTGTGTTTGTGCGGTTGTGTGTGTGTGTGTGTGTGTGTGTGTGTGTGTGTGTGTGTGTGCGTGTGTGTGTGTGTGTGCGTGTGTGTGCGTGTTCAGCTCCACCCCAGGACGGGGGAAAAAGGCAGAAAGAACTCCGGCAGCGTTGGATTCAGCCTCTGTATTAATATAGAACAGCTGATGAGAAAATAGCGGTCTGAAGACGGGGACTGAGAGCGGTCATGGGGTTGGTAGAAACAGCCGTTGGTATAACACACAAGCTGGAACACACACAGAAACAAACACATAACGTTTATAGACCGTGACGCAACGCCAAGAAAAAGAGACGAGCGGGGGAAACAGATCCTGCCCTCAAACACATCCAACTATTTTTACATGAACTACACCGAGCACCAACAGCTGAGCAGAAACTGCAGGAAGCCTTCCTTAGGCCTGAACAGTTTTAGGAAAATACTTGATCGGGAATTTTCTGCCAGACATCGTCATTTAATTAGTTTTAAGGATTTTCTTCAAACCAAGCTTAAGAACATGACAACATACAGTAACATTTAGAAACACGACAGGAAATGGCATTGTGGTAGGGCTGCCCCATTATGGCAAAAATGATAATCACGATTATTGTGACTGAAATTGAGATCTCGATTATTTAAGACGATTTTTTAATGAATGTTGATTTTATTTGTTTATTTATTCAGTCATAAAATTGCTCAGGGCACAATCACGGCAAAAAGAAAAAAGAAAAAGAAAGCAACAAGATAATCAAAAAGCAACCCCTGATTACTAGTATAAAAAGCCCACCACACTTGCTCATAGTTTATGACCCAAAGAGCTGAGGGTTAACTCATTTAAGCCTAACCAATACAGACCCAAATATCCAACCAATATCTTGCAAATACTGAATTATACAGTGGCATTCATAACAAATAAAAAATATATAAACATATGTGTTTTAGTGACGGTCACAAAATGTTGCATAATATCTATTTAGTCCTGTCAAGCGGTGCTGTATGTCTGTACACTAGCAACGTGTCCTCAGAGAGATTAATTCATATTTATCAGCGTGTTATCAGTAGGGCTGTAGCGAAGCCTCGACGAAGTCGACGGCTCGATTCTAAAAATTTGTCGACGTCAGATCCGGAAGTCGACGCACCGCGCCCACTTGTTGCATCCCCAGGAGTTTGTAAATAGAGGAGGAATCTGCCTGTTTTTCCTCTAGTTCACCCTCTTCTCCGCCTTCACTAACATCTCCGCCAAATACCGAAGACCCGGAACAACGTCCGTCCACTACTAGATTATTTTCCTGTTTTGCCCCTTCGTCTCCCGGCAACGGACAAACACTTCCGGGGTCAGATGCGCTGCTTCGTGTCTATCGCAGATGTAGAAAATCACCGGGAGCGCTTCTCCCTTCATTAAGGAGCTTCTTTCAGACATGAGGAGAGCTGTTTTGGTGGTAGCAGTCTCTCCTCCGTGCTGGTCTGTTTGCTGCTGGGTGTTTTTGGTTTATTTAAACTTGGTAACTTGAACTTAATGTTGGTAAAGCTACTGTTAGCATCTTCGCTAACAGCTTCTTGCGTTGGGATAAGCTGTTACGTTTTGGTTTAGAGTTCATCTTTTTTGTGGTGTAGATCTCCCTTTTATTACATTTAGAGTGTTGTGGGTTTTCGGTTTAGTGTAAAATATCACCTGAGTTTGGTTTAACCCGTAAGACCACTCGCCTCACGCACATAAGTGACCAAAACAAAGCGGCATGGAGACACTCCATCTTCTACCACCTCTCAGGCAGCAGCCTGCACTCCCAAGTTCTACACGTCACCAGAACATAACCAAACAACACAATAAAAGCAGTGTTATACAAAATGGAAGGCCTGTAGTGTTTATTCTCTTACAGTAAGAATTTATCATTTTTTTTTTGAGGAATTTATTTGAGATTTTCTGTTTTTTGTTAATTGTGCAATAGAAAAATAATCATTAGATTAATTTTCTAAATAGTCATTAGAATAGTCGACTATTCGATAAAATAATCGTCAGAATAATCGTTTTAAAAATAATCGTTTACCCCCAGCCCTAGTTATCAGCGTGAGAAACTTATTTCTATCTATTTATACACTATTTATTTATAGGTCCCATCAGTTAATGTAATGATTGTCCCAGCCACAGCAATCAGAGTTGCCCTATTTCTGTCTGATTCAGCTTTTTAATTCATTCAAAGCAGTTTTAAATATTTATGTTTAGTGTTGTGTAAATTCTTTGGTGATTTCGGAGTTAAAAATAAATTATTTTAAGACACAAAAATGTCTGACTGTTAAGATCAGAGTGGTAGAGGACCAACCACTCTTCATAAGACACGTTTTTAACTTCCTGTGTCCATGCAGCTCTGTAACTCGTTCCAACTCCAGTTACTAAACCATCTAGGGTTGTCACGGTAACCGGTATAGCGGTAAACCCCGGTAAAAAAGTTGACAATAAAAATAACCGTCCAGTTTTTAAAAAACTAAATTATCTCGGTGGGTTTACCGTGGCCGCGGTTTCGGCGCGATGACCCTTACCAGCCACCGTCGCTTCAGCTGAAGTTCCCGCTGCGCGCACACGCACTTTTTAGTTTGCAACGGCACCAAAACTTTGAAGCTGAAATAATGGCCGAAGGAGGAGACGGCAGCGCCCAGGACATCCATCAGCCCTCAAAGAAGACTAAATCGGAAGTATGGGCATATTTGGGATTTCTGAAAAATGCTGAGGGACAGTTAATAGAAGACTGCTATCCCGTTTGCAGAACGTGCAGGAAACAAGTGTCTGCAGAAGGCAGCAACACTTCAAATCTCATGGCACATCTGCGTGACGATCACCCACGTCTCTACAGCCAGTGCAAGGTAAGTTAACATTAGCATTTTAGCTGAAATGCATGACGTGAGGACTTTTGGTTGAGGGAGAATGCAACGAGTCACTATAGACTGCAGCCGCAGCGTCCTCTGCCAGCATTTAAACCGTGTCACGGACACCCTGTTGCTGGATGAAGCATCTTATTTGTTGATGATGAAGAGAAATATACAATTAGTTCCTTGTCATTGATTTGTTTACTTATTCAATGCCATTTATACTTGAACATTTGGATTTGATTACATAGTGTAGTAGTTATTTTAGTAATTTGTTTAAAGTGGCTATTTGTTTTAAATACATATTTTTTAAGGTTGACTTGTACAGTGCTCAAGTCAAGTGTGGACTGGAGTTTTAGATTTTCATTTTGATAATGAAGAAAACAAGTATATGAGAAAACAAGTGGTGTTTCTTTGATTTGTTTACATATTGTTTATGTTTTGAATGTTTGGATTTGTATCATTTAAACCTGCACTGACTACTGTAACATGTTCCAGAAAAATAAGCTATTTGTTCCTTTACGTGTGAAAAGTTGCACTTTTGCTAAGGCTTTTTGTTATTTTAGGTTTAATAAACACTGTTAAACCTTTTCAGAACTATTTCAGTTTGTGTAGAACAGGACTATCAATGCTTTCTGAACATATGCAACACCGTTCAAAAAATACCGCGATAATACCGAAAACCGTGATAATTTTGGTCACAATAACCGTGAGGTTAAATTTTCATACCGTGACAACCCTAAAACCATCTCAACTAGAGAGAAGCTGTTTTATTCTGAGACAGCCGTGATTAACTTAGTTTGAGTTATAGATCATGTGACAGACAGCAGCATAAATTAGGACATCATCAGTAAAGTAAAATGTGATCATGAACGTGAGTAATTAGTTCATATTTTTCAGTTAAACCCCATGACGCCGACTTCAGTGACCTGCTGAAGCATGTTACACACTCAGGATCACCATGGTAACACGATGTGTCCTCCAGAATAACCAGAGCTGAATCAGGATGTCTGAACAACAGAACCTTTACAACGTTGGTATTTACTGCAGGACTGTTCATTTGCATCTGTTTAATATCACTAATTCATCATCTGAGGTCAAGTTGGGATTAGAATCTTTACTTGAAGACAGAACAAGAAATTAAGAATTATTAATGATAAAATATCAGCATAAGTAACTAAATGTAGATCAGTAGCTAAACAGTTACAGGTCACACCTGTCCATCCTCGTGTTTTCAGAGGGACTGATCATGAGTGGTGATGAGTGATGAGCAGGTTGGTGAGAGCTGCAGCTGCGGTCAGTGATGGAGTAAAAGCTGGTAGTGGACTGGTGGGGTGATGGGGAGGCTATCACGTACCAAAGCTAATGCTAGCAATGTAGCAACTTTCTCTGAGGTTTCCTGCAGATGTCAAGATTCAGTATGAATAAAATAACTTTTATAGAATCACTGATATTAAAATTAAAGGACCTAAAAACCCTCCAAACACACCATTCATCTGTACTGGTGCTGGAGCATTGGTGGAGGTGTGCTTGTTGTGATGTTTTTCTTTGTTTTTGTCTTTTTATTCCCAACATGCTCATCAGTAGGCCTAGATCTGTTTAGCTGTAATTAATTCCAAATCTCAGCCTGATGAATCTGCTGCTTACTTTATTTTACACATCATGACATGAAGACTGCAGCTCTCTAAAGACGTGCTTTTCTCTCTAGAACATTCATCACATCTGGGATCTCCATGACAGCAGCAGCAGACACCTGGTTCCAGCTGAAGGTGTTGGAGTCTTCTTTGGTGGGTTCTGATGTCAGAGAGAGAGATCCTCATGTCCTGAAGAAGTCTGAAGCCTGTTGAGCTCACTGCAGCAGAAGGTCTTTATGGGTCTTGTGAGACTAAAACATACCGATCCCTGACTGAAAATGTTTGTGCCGGTAAAACTCATCACACAGTTTTCTGTTATTATGACCTCTGGCTTTTAATAAATAAATATATGAAACATGTTTATTTGGTTTTGCACACCTCACACATCTATGTTGTCATCTAATACGTTTTTAACCAGAAACAGTTTTATTTAAATTAACGTTCTAATAAATCAGTTACTATTACCCACTAGATGTTAGACTGGAAGAACAATCAGCAGGTTAGAGGTGCATCTACAGCCACACGTTTTCCTCCTAGTCATAAAAACTTAGATCAGCTCAAGTCCCATCTGACAGCAGGCAGAGAGAACAGAGTGACTGAATATTAAATCCTGGAGACAGTAACATCTCCTGGTTTGTAGATCTGAAGCTAAGCAGGAGCAGAGCTCTGAACATCTGACACATTTAAGTCTATATCAGGACAAAAAGTATAGCATCTATGCTAGCATGCTGACAACAGAAACCCTCAAATTATAAACTACATCCTTGAGTGTTTTATATAAACACTTATTTTTACATAAGTTTCCCTATTTTAGCTAAACATGATCTGTAACCTACACGTGTGCTATGTTCTGTTTGCAGCCTGCTGCCCTCTAAAGTATAAAACTGATAAATGTTGTTTCTGCTGCTGCTAAACTTAAACGCAGATAAAATACATAATCAGTGTAATAATCAATAAACCTTATCGTGGAAGAACTGAAAAAGCTGATTCTTCCCAATGTAAAAAGTGAGTCTACTCTTTTTACTGGAGGTTTTGGCGTTTACATCATAGAGCACAATAGTCTGTGAGTGACTCTTCCAAAAAAAAAAAATAAAGTTAAAATGCTCAAGAACGCTGGCAGTTGGGGGCTTTTCTGATCAGAAAATGTCTGGCAGTGAAGGAAATAACTATGTAAATCCGTAACTCCTGACTGATGCTCGTTTACTTTTTTAACGAAATCCTAAATGTTCTAAATAAAAAAACTGAAAATATTTAAAACAAAAGTAACGATGGAGGGAGGGACCAGTAGAGCCTGCGTACAGCAGCCTTGCATCTGTCAGTGTGCCCTGGGGCAGCTGTGGCTACAGTGTAGCTCATCACCAACAGTGTGTGAAGGGATGAATGTTTGTGACTCTAGAAGATGCTTTTTAACTACAAACCATTTACCCTTCAACATTCAGATGATACTGTCATCAGACGCCTTAAATCTTCCAAAACAATTTTATAACCTTTGCTCTTGAGGCTCAAGTGACCAGCTGTTCTACTGTAACACGAGTCTCCCCAGCCTTCAATTTTTAAAGCATTACTCCTTTTCTATTTGGTTCTTTGATTTTAAATGTGTGATCTGTTTTTATGGTTACAGCTTGTCTGGTTGACCATTCTTTGTTGTACTATGTTTAGATTGTTTTTATGATGCAACTATTTTATGCCTCGTGTGATATTTTTATTATGTGCAGCTCTTTGGTTGGCTGTAACGCCATGTTAAAGGCGCTTTCTAAATAAAAGTGGTATGGTAAATTCCCATACGAGACATCTCAGTGGTTTCTGTTAAACTTGTTGATTTAAAGGTAAGTATATTCTCAGAGTATTGGTAATGGTAAAAGGAAAGAGGAGCTTTATTCAAAGGTAAATCAGAGAGTGGTTTGGTGGCGTGGTTAGTGTTCAGAAGCAAACTTAGAAAATCTACTCATCTGCTCAAAGAACAGCTTGTTTTCATGTTTTATTACATTTCCATGCTAATCTTTTTTCTTTTGCAAGTCGATAAAAGAAAATCTAAAAAAAAGCAGCTGGCGATAAAGAATGTCCATAATCTTGTCAGATTATTTAGCATCACACTAAGTTGGAGGAACAGGAAGTGGCATCCCAAACGCAGACTGTTCTTTAGAAAACTCTCCTCACACTGATGACAGCGGAGGCGTCCAGGATGGTTTACATTCAGCTTCCTGTATGCGTTCACAGTAGGGATGTGCAACAACAGGTCAGTCGGCCATCACGCTCCAGCCTGAGTGTGACTGCTAATTTGTCTTGAACTAAATAATTAGTGTAATTATTTAGCTCAATGTAAGAAAACTAAAGTGTTTTTTAAAAAGCGTGGCCTCCAGAATGCGCTTATAAGCGTGCTGTGTATTTGATGCCAAATGGTCCTGAGTCTGACGGACATTTCAGCTGTCATATTTACTTTTAGTTCAGAAATTTAATGAGTGTGAGACTTTAGTCGTACATCAGGATTATATTACAATGGATGGAATAAGATTTATTATTTAAAGAGTGGGGGCAAATGTTTGTGTGCGGTATGTTTCCAGTAAACCGGCTATAACCAGTTAAAGAAATTTTGGAAAATGTGCATCCTAGTTCACACCTTCTGGATGGGAGCAGATGTCCAGGAGTTTTGGCTCTAAACAGGGACAAAGAATAAAACTCAATGCACAACCCACGACCACCTTAAATCATTTCCTAGGACTCACCAACATTTAGGCAGAATAAAGCCAGTTACTAAGTGTTTATCTCATCTTAAACCAACTGTAGCAGTTCATGTGAATGGAATTATATTAAATTTTACAGAACTATAATTTTAATGTAAAATTACATGGTTATTTACATAAAACGTTCTGTAAATAGTTACAATGGATACGAGTTAAATTCCACTCAATTTTTTAACTAGGTTTTCATAATTCTGCTGAAATAACTACAAAAAGTGAGTTTTATGGTGATTCCATGGTTATAAAACAGCATTTGCATATAAAGATATGCATCCTCCAGCCCGTTTGTAACTGGCTTCATTCTGACTAGCTGTTAGCTTATCTTTCAGATTAAGAGTGAAGCCAACAAAGGGGCGTGTCTTTTCAATCAATCAAACTTTATTTGTATAGCACTTTTCATATAAAAATACAGCTCAAAGTGCTTTACAGGCTAAAATCACCCCATATAACCCATAATCCCATCATTTCTTCAAAAATATATAATTAATTATGACAGCTGCAGAGTAAACATGCCAATGTCTGCTTTGTGTCTGAAGGTGGCTTAATGTCAAAGCAGACTAAAGATTTGTCCTGAACAGGAAGCTGCAGCAGCTCTGGCATGAAAACCTAGCAAGTATCCAGCTTTATCTAGAACATCTGATGGTTAATGCAGACAAAGGTGACTGCAGAGAAAACTCTGAAGCATGAACCCAAACATCCCAGCTGTACATCTGCAATTACGTCCAAAAACATTTAGTGCAGCTTTAAAGCTACAGACTATTTACCAGCAGAAATACTTTTGGTGAAGTATTTCAGCATTTACTATCAGACTGATGCAGAAGCTCATTGTGGCGAAAATCTGTTTATAGTTACCATTCATAAACAATTAGACTAACGCTGTTAGTAGGGATGCACCAAAAATTTGGCAACCCAAAAACGTAGGCTGAAAATTACCTGAAAGTGCATTTTTGGCTGAAACACCCAAATCACAGAAACAACACGGCCCAAAAAGGCCGTCAGGGGAACCCCGTTTGCGTTTCATCTCGCTCCACCCTCATGCGGCAATTTGGTCTTTGCTTCAGAAAAATCGTACATTCTGCTGTTTTATTACGATTGCTGGAATATCCATATAAATGACCAGTGTTTCACCTACATAGGCTCAGCCGTGGCACTGCGCAACGGCTATGAAATTGTGTGTGTGTGTGTGTGTGTGTGTGTGTGTGTGCGTGTGTGTGTGTGTGCGTGTGTGTGTGATTAGGGCTGCAGCTATCGAATATTTTTGTAATCGAGTACTCTAATAAATTACCCTTTTGTGTTTGTAAACCATTATATCAAATAGCATGTTATAAAATATGAAAGACCTCTTAAAATGAGCAAGCAATTGCCAGGTATTCTTCAAGTTTTTTCAAAATTAGTTTTCAAAACTTCAGCTCTTCAACTTTACTTCACAGTAAACAAATGCCTGTGCAAAAAATAAGTACACGACCTGAGCCGATTTTCCCCTCATGCGAGAATCTACTAGCCCGGCAAGCCAGACAAAAACTAGGAGGATAACTGTTGAAGTAGCGCTGCGGCCCAAACAGCACCAGAACCGCTCACGGCACATGCGCAAACATGGCTCGCCAGCTATTTCCCTATTAACACACGTTCATTTTAATTTCTACACTTTTTTTTCTCACACAATAATAAGGGTTGTCGAGAAAGCATGTTTGCCGTGGTTATGTCAAATTATACCGATCACAAAACATTTATTTACTTTCTTTCGTATTCCTCTGCCCCTCTCATAAATACCTGTGTCCTCCTGCAGCAATCCCGAGGGACAACAGACATCAACAGCGCACCAAAAAGTCTGACGTGTTGTGTAAAAACTACTATTTTTAGTACATTTTTAGGTCCGACGTGTTGCTACCAGACACAGTGTACGCTGAAACTGAGTGCTACAAACTAGGGCTGCAGCTATCGAATATTTTTGTAATCGAGTACTCTATCGAATCTTTTTTTCGATTAATCGAGCACTCTAATAAATTACCCTTTTGTGTTTGTAAACCTTTATATCATATATTGATGAGCCAAGATGGCGCCGAGTATGGCTGCCTCGTCGCGAGCTCCACCAAGTTCCAACATTGCACGCTCCATACTGTACATTAATGCCACTGTTTTGCACATACCAACCTCTGTACATTTTATATCTCTTATCTTGTTGTTTACTTTATTCATTTGTATACTTAGATTAGCCATTTTTATATTTTACTTGTTTTTACAAGCTGTATTTTTGCACAACTCTGTTGCTGTGAAGCTCGCACACAAGAATTTCACTCGCATGTACTGTACCAGTGTACCTGCACATGTGACGTGACAATAAAAGTGATTTGATATCAAATAGCATGTTATAATTATGAAAGACCTCTTAAAATGAGCAAGCAATTGCCAGTTATTCAAGTTTTATTCAAAATTAGTTTGCATAACTTCAGCACTTCAACTTTACTTCACAGTAAACAAATGCGTGTGCAAAAAATAAGTAAACCTGAGCCGATTTTCCCCTCGTGCGAGAATCTGCTAGCCTGCAAGCCAGACAAAAACTAGGAGGATAACTGCTGAAGTAGCGCTGCGAGCGGCTGCGGCCCAAACAGAACCAGAACCGCTCACGGCGCAAACAGCTCGCCGGCTGTTTCCCTATTAACACACGTCCGTTTTAATTTCTACACTTTTTGTCTCACACTAACAAGGATTGCCAAAAGCATGTTTGCTGTGATTTTGTCAAATTATACTGATCACAAAACATTTATTTACTTTCTTTCGTTTTCCTCCGCCACTCATAAATACCCGTGTCCTCCTGCAGAAACCCCGAGGGACAACAGACATCAATAACACAATAAAAAGTCCGACGTGTTGTGTAAAAACTGCTATTTTTAGCACATTTTAAGACTGACGTGTTGCTACCAGACGTACGGTGTGAGCTGAAACTGAGTGCTACAAACGAAAACGTCGCAGTGTCCGCAGAATATATAGAAAAACAGGCTAAAAAGCATTATCTTGTAGAGGCTCTGAGTCCGCTTGCAGAAGTGACATTTACAGGTGCTGCAGCACGGAGGATGTGGTGTTGTGGTAGGCTAAATCCGTTTTACTGTATTTATACTGGACTACGTTTTCCGTCTTACGACGTGAAAGATGGTCCCACAACTTTGACTTTTTCTGTCTTTTTCGCACTCCACCGGGGTTCACGTTGTTAAGAGAAAGTTAAGTTATATTCTCTACTCGCGTGTGCATTCAGTCCAGTGGCCATGTGCGTCACTTATTTCGGTCCGGGTGAAACAAGACCCCGGGCGATTGCAAAGCCATGAATTAATTAAATATGAATTAAACGAAGCCTCGAGGCAGAGAATTTGACTCGAGGATTTTTTGTACTCGAATTATTCGAGGTACTCGAGGAATCGTTTCAGCTCTACTACAAACACAAAAGTCGCACAGTGTCCGCAGAATATTTAGCAGACCTCCGAGTCCGCTTGCAGAAGTGACATTTACATGTGGGTGTTTCCTGGTCAGGTGCTGCAGTATTGATGATGTGGTGTTGTGGTAGGCTAAATTCATTTTACAGTATTTACACTGGACCACGTTTTCCGCCTTACGAAGTGAAAAATGGTCCCACACATTTGACATTTTGTCTTTTTCGCACTCCACCGGGGTCCACGTTGTCTGCCGTGGCTTAAGAGGAAGTTAAGTTACATTCGCTTCGCTATTCGCGTGTGCATTCAGTGCAATGTGCATGTGCGTCACTTATTTTGGTCCGGGTGAAACATGACCCCGGGCGATTGCAAAGCCATGAATTAATTAAACATGAATTAAGCGAAGCCTCGAGGCAGAGAATTTGACTCGAGGCTTTTTTGTACTCGAATTATTCGAGGTACTCGACGAATCGTTTCAGCCCTATGTGTGATGCATCTTTCTCTCTTGACACATAAAATAAACAAAATAAAATACACAATAAAAACAAACATTAGAATAAAATGCATTTTATCATAAAATAAAAAGGGTGCTGACTGAACAATCAAGAAACTAATATTTTTAAAGCATAAAACATTTTCTTTGTGTTAAATCTTAACCTACATTATTTGATATAACAGAATTATTAATCTGGTAAATAAACTAACTTTAATATCTTTTATCTTTACGGTAAAGCAGACCCTCAGAGCTGTCGATGGTCCCTGACTGCTGACATGTGGACTAGCCGTGCTAGAGGCGTACCTTGCTGCCATTTCTTGAGTTAAAACTGGAAGATGAAGCGCTTCAACACAGCCACCATGTCTCTTGTGAACTCAAGTCATTTTGTGTACAAATTATTTCTGGTTTTAGGTGCCTACCTAAATCTGACTGTAGCTTTTGTATTAACAGGTTACAAAGTTAATTAAAGTAGTTTGATAAGCTATGGGGCAGCAGTAACTCAACAGGTTGAGCGGGTTGTCCTGTAATTGGGAGGTTGCAGGTTTGATCCCGGCTCCGGACAGAGAATTCTGCTGTTGTGTCCTTGGGCAAGACACTTAACCCACCTTGCCTGCTGGTGGTGGTCGGAGGGACCGGTGGCACCTGTGCTCAGCAGCCTCGCCTCTGTCAGTGCGCCCCAGGGCAGCTGTGGCTACATTGTAGCTCATCACCATCAGTGTGTGAATGGATGAATGATACACTGTAGTAGGGCTGCTCAATTAATTGAATTTTAATCACGATTACGATCTGAGTTTTGAATGATTATAAAAACAAAACAAGCCGATTATTTGCTCCTCCCACTTGCGCTGCTCCGAGTTGCAAATGAAGCGCTCCTCCCACAGTGAGTGCGTTTACATGCAGCCAGTAACCCTTTTAAAACCCGAATATTCACAATAACCCGGTTCCGCAGGTCCTTGTAAACACCGCCAAAAACCCGGATTTGCTCATAACCGGGTTTTTAAAAACCCGGTTACTACACCTGGGGTAACCCTTTTCTAACCCGAATGTTTGGTCGTGTAAACGCATACCGGGATATCCCCATCAAAGCGTGTGTTCTGCGCATGCTCTGTTCGCAAGGAATCTTGGTCTTTTGAGTAGCGAGACGTCTTGTACGTGCCAGAACACCGGAGGTAAACAACAAGTTGGGGGCAAAATGGCGAGTCGCGGCACAGCACCACACTTTGAGTGACGAGGAAACTAAAGCGCAAACAAACACGGTCACTATCTCTTCCAAACTGGGAAACATGTTGTTGTTTTCACGGATACCGGAACAAGAAGAACCGGAAATGATGCATATTGCGTCTGGACGTAGTCCATACGTCTTGATGCTACCCCAACGTCCGCAGTTAAATCGGGTTATGCACGTTAGGGGTAACTCTTTCTATTTATGCTTGTAAACGGGTTATTCTGATCAACTCAGAAACCCGAATCCCGCCCTTTACCTGATCATAACCCGGATATTGGCTGCATGTAAACGTACTCAGTGTTGCCAACTTAACGACTTTGACGCTATTTCCAACAGCTTTTCAGACCCCCTTTTTAAATCTTAAAAGTACCTAGCGAACACCTCAGAAACATCTCTGCTAACCCTTAGCTACTTTCTGGATAACTGTCGTCGACATTTCCTGCAGGTTAGCTAAACACTCCGCCTGCGCTCTGGACCGTTCTTCAGGACATTAGGAAAGGGAATGATGTAGTGATGTGTCAGTCACTAAAGAAACGGCTCTCGGAGCCAGCTCCCTGTTGGATTAACCAGAGTGAGTGACACACACACCGCACCTGCGGACTCCTGAGCTGCTAAAAACGGCTAAATGTGCGCGTGCGGCGTGCTAAACACGCGTGCAGCTTGCCCCGATTGCTGAGACCGGGTTGGGGGGTGCAGCTGTGGTTGGGACAATTATTACATTAACTGATGGACTTGTAAATAAATAGTTTAAAAATAAGGTAGAAATAGATAGAAATAAGTTCCTCACGTTGATAAATAATAACTAATCTCTCTGAGGACACGTGCTAGTGCACACTCGTACAGCACCTTGACACGACTCAATAAATGTTATGCAACATTTTGTGAACATCAATTTATTTGCGTTTATTTGTTATAAATGTCACTGTATAATTCTTGCTGACAGTATTTGCAAGATATTGGTATTTGGGTCTGTACTGGTTAGACTTAAATGAGTTAAACCAAGGTCTATAGCCCTTGGGTCATAAACTATGAGCTATAAGTATATTGGTCTTTTTATCCTGGGAATCAGGAGTTATTTTAGTGATCATCTTGTTTCTTATTTATTTTTGTCCTGATTGTGCCCTGAGTATTTTTATGACTGAATAAAAACAAATAAAATCACCATAAATTGAAAAATCGTCCTAAATAATCGAGATCTCAATTTCAGTCACCATAATCGTGATTATCATTTTTGCCATAATCAAGCAGCCCTACACTGTAGTGTAAAGCACTTTGGAATCCTTACTCTGAGAGGAGCTATCCAAGTGCGGGTCATTTATCATCTTGTCTTTATTATTAGATGGCACATAGCTGATCAGACTTCAGACTAGAAGTTAATGATGGTATATTAGAGCATTCTTGTGCAATAAGCTAAACTTTATTAATGACACGATTAGTCGACTACTAAAATAGTCGTTGGTGGCAGCGCTAAAAAGATCCCAGATGAATTTATGAATCGTTACCACCCAACGTGGTAAATACCCAACAACGTCTCGTCTTTTAGACCAACAGCCAACGGCTCTAAGTGAAAACTGTGGGATCGTTAGGAGTTCTGAAAACATCTGGAAAAGTTTCTCCCTGACCAGCCGCCTCAGATCAACAAGGAGGGGTCTAATCCAGGCCGAGCTGGCAGGTAGGGGGTGTCAGAGGACAAGGCTGGAGGTCAGGGGCCACAGTCACATCTGAGGAATCATTGCTGGTATCAGGGAGGATTACTGAGAAAAGAAGGTCAATCCTCTTCAGGAATGAGGAGCAAGAAGACAAAATGTCTCCGTTGTTTGTAAAACCAGAAGCTTTGATGTTAGAATCAACGCAGCAGCTGCTTCGTTACCTTTTAGGTTTTACTGGTTACTGAACAGCTGGAGAAAACCAACAGATGATATTTAAAGCCAATAACTTTGAAAGTATTTGATTTTAATCTGGTGGATTAATGTTTCTACTGCTCCTTTTCACGCTGGACTTAATGTGACAGTTTTTAGTTTTTACATTAAGAGAATCGGTTGGACCAGAGAATGATCCTCAATCCATCAATAATTCAGCATAGCAAACACATCTGAGCTCCCACCGGGATCAGAACCAGCATTCCTCCCATTCAACGGACCTCTGAGCCCGTGGTGAGGAAGTCTGAATTATTCACTGGGCTGGGCGTATTTAAAGCAGAGATCAATACTGTTGGAGGGCAGGCGGAGGCGCCGACCTGCTGCTGATATCAGGACGAAGAACAGAGTTTAGAACATTTAACAATGGTCAGTATAAATGATGTCATCATAAAAAATGAGTTCTCCTCCTCATTACATAAACCTGTAATAACTCTTCTTTAGAATCTGCTTCAGCTAAAACACCAGAACCTGCCTGGCTCTGCAGCAGCTTCACCTTGGTCTCAAACCCAGCAGAACCAACAGAGGGAGGAGGTTACAGAGCGTCTGTGCAGGGAGGGATGGAGGAGGTGAAGAATCGCCCCTCTGTGTGCTCGGCTGCCATTTACTGCCTTTATTTATCTGCTGTGCTGCAGCAGAGAGGCTAGAGGAGAGGGCTGGATTGCATGTTTTGCTCCCCAGCCCAGCCACTCTGTCTCCAAGTCGGTGGGGGAGGAGGAGGAGGGAGGAGAGTGCTGGAGACATGAAACCTGATCTCCTCCCTTCTTTCCTTACCTCCTCCCTCCTCCACCTCAACCTTGCCAGAGAGCCTCAGAGACTCCCTCGGAAATTTGATCCTCGTTCTACAGGCTGGAAAATCTCTGAGAGGTGGAGGAGGAGGAAACTGAGGATAAGGAGTGGAGAGAGGGATTGAAACAGAGCTGAAGAAAAGGAGAGATCCCCAGGTTCAACTTCCAAGACTGGAAACGTTCCCAGGAGACAGAAATCGGAGACGAAGCAGACCGACAGAAGAAACCAACAGGAGGAGGAAGAAGGGGATGGAAAACGAAAAGAAGAGGGTCTATTTTATCCGTTTCTCTGATTGGTTTATGTGGAGAAATGATAAATCACTCATGTTCTAAGAAAAAGTGGAGGTAAATGAGAACAAAGAGTAAACCCCTCACCTATAATCAGCAAAGAAAACCCATCAGAACAAGTCTGGTTTTCCTAAACCAAGCGGCAGACTTGTGCCTGTCAGACGCAGCTGAGGGACGGTTTAGCGCCAAAGTTGTTGGTCCTTTAACTTGATGATCAGTCTGAGTTCACTGTAGAGCTGCTCCACACACGCACGCACACACACACACCAACCACACACACGCGCCTGGTGATAGCAGTGTGGGGTATGAGGACAACAGGATCATCTGGCGATGGTTACTCTGCTGCTTCCTGCTCGGCCAGTCAGTTATTTGTGGATCTACAATCCAGGGCCGGACTGAGGAATGCCCAGCTGTCTGAATCCAGACCCCCTCCCCACCCCTCGCGTTTATCGCTGCAGCTGAAGGAGATGTTTAAATTAGAGCCAGCACACTCCTGAAAGCTAATATGTTTTGTACTCATTCAACAGCTGTTCTGACGTAAAAACCAGATTATTGATTACACCTGACAGCAACTGTGTTTGTGATAAAAGCTGCTGATCTAATTTTAGAGCAGGGGTCATGGTTAAACCGTCTCAAGTCTGGATTCTACTGAACACAGCATGAGCCCCGGGTTAGACTCACCTCCTGCAATAACACCATCAGGCCCGCAGGTCGAGTCCATCCACATGGTCATGAAGGTGTGGTAAACACACTCAGAGCGTGTCACGTCCAAGTGGATTAGTGAAGCACCAATATGAAATTTTTGAGCCGATACCGATTAGGGTTGTCACGGTAACCGGTGTAGCGGTAAACCCTGGTAAAAAAGTTGACAATAATAATAACCGTCTTGTTTTTAAAAAAAACTATATTATCTTGGTGGGTTTACCGTGGCTGCGGTGTGGGCGCGGTGACCCTTACCAGCCACCGTATCATCTGCTGAAGTTGCCGGCAGCACATGCGCACTTTGTTGTTTACGACCAAAACTTTCTTGAACCTAAAGCTGAAATAATGGCCAAAGGAGACGGCAGCGCTCAGGAGGACATTTATTATCCCTCAAAGAAGACAAAGTGGGAAGTACGGGCATCTTTTGGATATTTGAAGAATGCCGAGGGACAGCTGATAGAAGACGGCTATCCTGTTTGCAGCACGTGCAGAAAAAGTGTCTGTGAAAGGCAGCAACGCGCCGCTACCTGCATATAAACCGTGTTGCGGACACCACCATGTTGAAATGACGCTATGCATTACGGGGCTCCCAGGGGCAGATAAGAGTTGGTCTCTCTGAGAATAATTATGAATTTAACAATGATTACTGCCTGATGACATTTTCCCCACATCCGCAAAGCTCACTGGAAGGACACAAACCGAGGATGATATTTTCCTGATATAGGGTTTATTACTCAAGTAAGGGTAAAAAAAAGTATCTGATTAGAAGGCTACTTGAGTACTGAGTATCATCTGATCTAATATTTTTAAAATGATGACATCAAACAGACATAAAATAAGAAGTTATGGGCAAATATTGGTATTTTAAAGACTAAAGGGAAAAAATGTAAACAAATAAACAACATCATTACAAAATAACACATTTTAGGCTAAACTTAGACACAAACTGAGGACAATATTTTCTGACAAACAGGGTTTATTTAATTGTATGAAAATGTAGCACGTTTAAAAAAATACCGCAATAATACCGAAAACCGTGGTAATTTTGGTCACAATAACCGTGAGGTTAAATTTTCACACCGTGACAACCCTAATACCGATATTAAGGTCATTGTTATGGCCGATACTGATATACTGACATTAATGCTTCTGAAATCAGCAGATTTTGTATAGAATGAAAATCATTAAAGCTGAATTTGTTATTACGTACATGCAACACACACATGTATGCTTCTGAGATGATTACGATCACTGTCACGTGACTAAACAAACACACATCACCCCCTCACCCTCTGAAACAGGCAAACAAATGGTGACAAGATGAAAAAAATATCGGTTGATAATATCAGCCCAGTATTTTTTTTTTTATCGGATCGATACTGACATGTTAAAAACAACGGCAGATACCGATTCTGATGCAGATATATTGTCCAGCCCTAATGTGAATAATTCCACCGTCGCTCTGCGTTGGTAGATCAGCACACGTTCTATCACCATCGCCACATTAGAGTTCCAACCAACAGCAGTGTTTACGGTGTGTTAGTGAGCAGACTGTTACACTTCCATCAGACATAAGAGGAGGCTGCAGTGGCTTGTACGCTCACCTGAGAAGGTCATTGGCTGCAAACACCCCTCTATGCAGGACCTGTACACCTCCAGGACCATTTCACCCTGGACAGTCTTTTAGATTTGCTCCATCAGGAGGTTCTGATCCATTTGGACCCGAACCTCTCATCTCTCTGCAGTTGGACTCATGAATAACAATCCTAGGACTGCCCACTCCAGTCACCTGACCCAGTGTTGTGTCTGATCTGCTCTCACCAGTACCGACTTGTTTTGTGTATATTAGTCTTTTCTCTGTTGCTTCTCTACATTATTATTATTTTATTGTACTTATTTCTGATTTTTGCACCAAGCACCACAGCAGCTACCTAATGTTGTGAACCTTCTCACACATATGGAAATAAACCCTTCTGACTCTGATTCCTTTGCTTTACTGGTCCTTACATGAATGTTCTGAGGAAGGTTCTAGTTACAGAGACCCACAGGAAGCAGGCATCAATGAAATCACAGATTAGTCAACATCAGAAAAAAGATTGGCAGCAGCTGTGGTTGGAGCCACGCCAAATCTATGTGTGGATCAGCCCAGACGTGCAGCTTTTTGACACGATTCTACATTACTGAGCCTGAACTGGCCCAAAGCACGATTACAACCAACGTTTGTGCTCCGGTCAGACATCTCTCTGCTCTAACCACATTCAGACATCTGGAGCTCAGTCTGCAGCCATTCTGACTGTGTTAGGAACAATTTGAAGAGTTCAAACGAGACCAGAACCAACCATTTAGCCCAGATGGTTCTCCAGCAGCTCTGCTGTTACCCTTCAGGAGTTTGTGACATTAGATTAGATCATGTTTCATGTAAAGCCAGCATCGGTTTGGGCCTAGGGGTTGGATGGGAACAAGTAAAATAAAAAAGAAAGAAGAATAGAACTAGAGGTTTTAATTGGCTGCTGAGTGATGAGTCCCATCAGCAACAACCACAACAACCTCAGTCATGAGCCATGACGCGGTAGACACCTCCTCTCTGACATAAGTCACCAGTTACCCTTAAAAGTCACAACGCAACAGATCAAAGACGTTACTCGAGTTTGAGGAGATAAATAAACACAATGTTAGAAAGCAGACAGCTGATGGAGTTGATGCAAATGAGACTGGTCCCAAACCAGCAGCACCCACGGGGACAAAAACCAGGAGGACGCTGCCTGTTTACGATAAAAACACCCGTCTGACCCGGGCACGTCCACACTAAATGCAACCTTCACAAACAACCAGAATCTCACGAAAGGGTTGTCGCATTTTAACTTTCCCAGCCATTTACGAAAAAAGGCTAGCCGGCATGCTAACCGATTAACAGGCTAACGAGCGGTAAACAAACTGGTTTAGAATAAACAAAAACACAAAGTGACTCGTTTGCCTGACACCAACTGGAGTCTTTTAAAATAAAATAAAAATGTGATTTCCGCCTAAAAACAGCGAGATTTCGAGTTACGGCTAAAGTAAAGCAAACTTTTCCCCCGGTTGGATGCGTCTATGTCCTGGCGCCAACGCAGAAATCAGTCCATGGGACTCTTACTAAATCACTTGAGTCTACAAACCAAATGTAAAATCATCAAATAATATTGATGTCAAGGCGACACATAGTTTTGGTTAAAAAAAAACACACTCGTCCATCTTGTGAAAGCAATTCCGCGGTTGTTTTACAACAAACACCTTTAAACCCCGTGTGTAACTTATGCTCCAGGACATAGACGGTGAGACAATTGGGTTAGGACCATAGACTGTACATACAGGGTTTGGACCCGTAAGAAGTTATGGGTTAGGGCGGACCTGCCTTACCTGTTTTAATTGGTGCTTTGGTTTGGCTTCCGATTGTTTCTCCTGTTTTAAAAACGATCCCGTGGGTCAGATCCAGACCAGCAGCAGCGGAACAGAAACTCGAAATTCCAGCGAGTTCTGCGATGTTTTCAGTGCCGTCCTCCTCCAGCCGCAAGACCTCTCACTCTGCGGTTTTTCCTGTTAGACGATGAAGAGCAAACACAACTAAGATAGTCTATGAGCGTGAAGACGGCTCACTCTAAGGTTCCTAACGTATTCACGGAGTTTTTGTCCAGCACGACTATTTCCTGGTAAATGCAATAGATGATAAGCAGATTGATGATGAATCTCGGATTAATAAATAGTTTGTTTGCGTCAAACTATTCATTTAGGCATTTTTTGAAAATATAATTATTTGTCTGAAGAAATAAACACAGACTCTGGCTTTAATATACAAATAAATTATTTGGTATTATGAGAAATTAAAATGGTATAAATGATTAAAATAATAAAAAGTGCAGGTCCAGCTCTACAGTAAGTCCCATAATAACTTATTCTGACCAGCAAAGTTAACATATTAATTTAGATACTGAAAGATTTGAAATCAAAATTTGAAGACATTTAAGACAAAATTGTCATTATCATCTTCCTCCGCTTATCCGGGTCCGGTTCGCGGGGGCAGCATCCCAACTAGGGAGCTCCAGACCATCCTCTCCCCAGCCACCTCCACCAGCTCCTCCGGCAGGACCCCAAGGCGTTCCCGGACCAGATTGGAGATGTAACCTCTCCAATGTGTCCTGGGTCGACCGGGGAGCCTCCCGCCAGCAGGACATGCCCGAAACACCTCCCCAGGGAGGTGTGCAGGAGGCATCCTGACCAGATGCCGAAACCACCTCAAATGACTTCTTTCGATCCAGAGAAGCAGCAGTTCTACCCCGAGTCCCTCCTGAATGTTCGAGCTCCTCACCCTATCTCTAAGGCTGAGCCCGGCCACCCTACGGAGGAAACTCATTTCGGCCGCTTGTATTCACAATCTCGTTCTTTCGGTCATTACCCAAAGCTCATGACCATAGGTGAGGATTGGGACATAGATCGACCGGTAAATCGAGAGCCTGGCTTTCTGGCTCAGCTCCCTCTTCACCACAGCAGATCGGCTCAGCGTCCGAATCACTGCAGATGCCAAACCAATCCGCCTGTCGATCTCCCGATCCCTCCTACCCTCACTCATGAACAAGACCCCGAGATACTTAAACTCCTCCACTTGAGGTAGGACCTCTCTCCCGACCCAGAGTTGGCAAGCCACCCTTTCACGGTCGAGAACCATGGTCTCAGATTTGGAGGTGCTGATCCTCATCCCAGCCGCTTCACACTCGTCCGTGAACCAACCCAGTAAGAGCTGAAGGTCAGAGCTGGATGAAGCTATGAGGATCACATCATCCACAAAAAGCAGAGACGAGATTCTCCTGCCACCAAACTCGACACACTCCACACCACGGCTGCGCCTAGAAATTCTGTCCATGAAGGTTATGAACAGAACCGGTGACAAAGGGCAACCCTGGCAGGGTGCAACCCTCACCGGGAACAGGTCCGACTTACTACCGGCTATGCGGACCAAACTCACGCTCCTCTGGTAAAGGGACTGAATGGCCTTTAACAGAAAGCCACCCACCCCATACTCCTGGAGCATCCCCCACAGGGTGCCCCTGGGGACACGGTCATAAGCCTTCTCCAAATCCACAAAACACATGTGGATTGGTTGGGCAAACTCCCATGCCCCCTCCATCACCCTTGCAAGGGTATAGAGCTGGTCCACAGTTCCACAGCCAGGACAAAAACCACATTGCTCCTCCTCAATCTGAGAATCAACTATCGATCTGACCCTGTTCTCCAGTACCTTGGAGTAGACCTTTCCAGGGAGGCTGAGGTCACCCCTCTTAAAGATGGGGACCACCACCCCGGTCTGCCACTCCACAGGAACTGCTCCCGATGACCACGCAATGTTGCAGAGACGTGTAAACCACGACAGCCCTACCACATCCATAGCCTTGAGATACCCAGGACAAATCTCATCCACCCCCGGGGCTCCGCCGCGGTGTAGTGGTTTGACCACCTCAGCAACTTCTGCCCCGGAGATTGGACAGTCCATCCCCAGTTGTCCTGGCTCTGGCTCCTCATCGGAATGCGCGTAGGTGGGATTGAGGGGCTCCTCAAAGTATTCCTTCCACCACTTGACTATAGCCCCAGTTGACGTCAGCAGCTCCCCATTCCCACTGTAAAAAGTGTGAGCGAGTTGCTGACTCCCTCTCCTGAGGCGCCAGATAGTTTGCCAGAACCTCTTTGGCGCCGATCGATAGTCTTTCTCCATGGCCTCACCAAACTCCTCCCACACCCGAGATTGTGCCTCAGCAACTGCCACTGCTGCACCCCGCTTGGCTATCCGGTACCCGTCTGCTGCCTCCAGAGACCCACAGACCAGCCACGCCCTGTAGGCCTCCTTCTTTAGCCTAATGGCTCCCCGAACCTCTGGTGTCCACGGTACGGGGGTGGCCACCACGACTGGCACCGGCCACTTTGCGGCCACAGCTAGCAACAGCCGCCTCAACAATCGCAGAGTGGAGCAAGGCCCACTCGGAGTCAATGCCCCCCCACTGCTCTCGGGATGCGGTCAAAGCTCTGCCGGAGGTGGGAGTTGAAGACAGTCTTGACAGGTTCTTCTGCCAGGCGTACCCAGCAGACCCTCAGTATGCGTTTGGGTCTGCCAGGTCTACGCGGCATCTTCCCCTGCCATCTGATCCAACTCACCACCAGGCGGTGATCAGTTGACAGCTCCGCTCCGCTCCTCTCTTCACTCGGGTGTCCAAAACATACGGCTGCAGGTCAGATGATACAACTACAAAGTCTATCATCGACCTGCGCCCTAGGCTGCCCTGGTACCAAGTGTACCGATGGGCATCCTTATGTTCGAACATGGTGTTCGTTATGGCCAAACTGCGGCTTGCACAGAAGTCCAATAACGAAGCACCACTCGAGTTCAGATCAGGCGGGCCGTTCCTCCCAATCACACCCCTCCAGGTCATGCTGTCATTGCCCACGTGAGCATTGAACTCCCCCAGCAGGACAATGGAGTCCCCTGATGGAGCACTATCTAGCACTCGTCCCAGGGACTCCAAAAAGGGTGGGTACTCTGAACTGATATTCTGTTCATAAGCACAAACAACAGTCAGGACCCGTTCCCCGACCCGAAGGCGCAGGGAAGTTACCCTCTCGTCCCCCGGGGTAAACCCCAACACACAGGCAGAGAGTCTCGGGTCTAACAAAAAGCCAACCCCAGCCCTCCGCCTCTCGTCCGGAGCAACTCCAGCAAAGGAGAGTGTCCAACCCCCTCTCAAGGACTTGGGTTCCAGAGCCAATGCTATGTGTCGAGGTGAGTCCAAATATATCTAGCCGGTACCGCTCAACCTCTGCCACAAGCTCCGGCTCCTTCCCCGCCAGCGAGGTGACGTTCCATGTCCCAAAAACCAGTTTCCTTGTCTGGGGATCGAACAAGGAAACTGACAAAATCTTTATACAAAAGTATAATCTATTTGTATATTTATTTAAGTCTTTGTAAGTACAAAAAAATTAAATATAAAAAATGTAATATTTGTTACAAAACAAATTAAATATGGATCTCTTTTCTTTGAAAAGCATAAAGAAAAAATGATAAAGAAGGCGAGTTTATTTATTGTATTCTCACACAACAACCACATATAAAGTAAATGTACAGTTGTCATACTTTTTATTATTAATTATAGAAAAAAAATACAGATGAAGCATCATTTATGTTCATTAGTTTGCCTTATCCTAAGTAGGAAGAACCTGTCAGAGTGAGACCTCTGTTCTGCTCAAAGATGTTGAAACTGACTGTGTTTCCCCCTAGCGGTAACGGCAGGATAACACGTCTGAAACTTATAATTAGTCCATTGATAAGGATCCAGCAGGAATCCAGTGTTTGGGTTTGGCTGCTGCTGCTGATGTTGCAACACTTTTTGTCACAGTTACAGAAAATTGATGACAAATATTTTAGAAATGTGGATTAAAATAGAAAGAGGAACTAAATAAATGTCAAATAGTTTCTGAACCATCACAAATACCCCCTTTTCTGTTGAAGCAAAGTGATTGGAATCAGCTGATATTCATTATGATCAGTCTAACCCTCATGTAGCCCTTCTCAAATGCCACCACCATCACCCGTCTCTGATCTCACCATTGATTTGTATTAAACCATCTCCCAATAACAGATCTCTAGTTTACCAACAAGACCTTCGATGTAAAACGTAACTAATAAGAAAACAATTGTACAATTCTTTGGTATAAATCTGGATGGATTATAAACAGTATCAGTTTTCATGGCTGAGTTCCAACCAACAGCAGTGTTTACAATGTGTAAGTGTCAGTTTTCATGGCTGATAGGTGCCGGCAGCCCAAGCAGAATGCAACTTGGGTGGTCACAGAGGCAAAAACCCAGGTGTGGCTGAGTTTGGTAGGACCAGGGATGTCCAAACTTTTCAAGATGAGGGCCAAAATCATGAAGTTAAAATTCCTCACGGGCCACAAAAAAATAAAAAAATAAAGAAATTAATATATAAATTTAAGAATGCAAACATTATTTCAGATTTTTCATTTGTTCTGCTAAAAAGGCCTAAATAGTAATGAAAATATTATTAAAATATTAGATAAATAAAATATTACATAAAATATTAGTAAAAATTGGAACATTAAATATTTAAATGTATGATTTTATATGTTTATGTATTTAGCAGACACTTTTGTCCAAAGCGACTTACAAGTGATAATCGGCATGTTGCCCTTGAGGCTAACAACAACAATAACAACAACTTGACATCAATCATGGAGGAGGGAACAAAGGAGTGGACGGTAGAGGGGGGACAGGTGCAGGGAGGATGCTAGTTAAGAAGATGCTCTCTGAAGAGCAGGGTCTTCAGGAGTTTAGGCCAGGAGGAAGGTCATTCCACATTTGTGGAACGATCAACAGCCTCCTAGAGAATCTTAATTCCACAATTCTAAAAACGCTAGTGAGGGCCACGCATAAACACTCTGAGGGCTGCAAATGGCCCCCCAGGCCACACTTTGGACATCGCTGGGTAAGACCATGGAGCAAGACTTTGAGAAGACTCTGGTCCACCATCTGGCACCCCAGCGCATGCTTGGGAGGAGCCCGCCCCTGCAGTGAGGCAGATGAGGGGGAACGGCGCCTCTAAACAAACGATAGATGCTGGAGAAGACAAGCACTTCCATAGCTTGTGTTCAGAGGAGAATGGGCTCCATTCTTAATAATTCCTCTCATGCAGATTTATTTAGGGCTGCCCCAGTCAGGACTGAGTCATGGTTGCTAAAAACATTACAAGACCGACTGACTTTAGTGATGCAGTAGCTGTCAAATATTAAATAAAAATGTGTGCTGCATGACTGGCTTTATTTTTACTCTCACATGTAGATTTATGATGTGCTCGTTTACAAGTGGATCTCTGAAATCGTCTCCAAGAGTATTATGGGTAAAACTCGTCATCAGCCGTCCACCACCATCATCTCTTGTGAACAGATAGCAAACTAGGCGGCTAACAGAGAAGAAGAAATTGATTTGGTCTCAGGGATTATTTCAGTTCCATTTTGAAGATGGATTTTTCAGAGAAGCTGATCGTCATTACGAGAGTCGCCCAACCCCGTCACTCGTTTGTCTCAGCCAGAGGCGACTCAGCCTCGACCTCCACGGCATAGAAAAGACTTACTGATGGAACTAAAACACAGAGACAGTGTTATCTAAGTCTTCCTGCAGAGAGGAGGATGGTTTTCATCTATAAATAATCAGCAACTTTGGTGAGAGTTATTCATTTTATTTACACATAAAACCAAATTAATAAATAATTATTTCATGTGGCCGGAGGTGCAGTTGCAGCTGTAATGTAGAGGGTTGAAACAATCTTAACGGGGTTTGTTTTTGTCACAATGGTATTCCCTCTCAAAACACAAAATGCCCTTCTTAATATTTATTATGAACTAGATAATAATAATAATAATAATAATAATAATAATGATAAACTTTATTTATATAGCACAATTCATATAATGCAACTCAACTTAAAGTGTTTTACAAGTTAAAATGATGCAACATACCTACATTCCCTCCCATCATCAGGAATGTAAAAGCCTTTTACATTCCTGAAATCCTTTCCAGGAGTGATGCTGAAAAAAGGCTAGGTTATCCAGAGTTATCTCTGTAGTTATGCTGCTATAGGCTTAGACTGCTGGAGGATACACTGACCACTTTCCACACTCTACTACTTTCTTCTACAATCTGCTCTTTAATTGTATTATTTCCTGCTATTTCAGCTGTTAACTTTATTTTTTCTCTAAGTGTTTTTCTCCCCAGAAGAAGCTACAATGATGTTCTGCTGAGCTGTGGTGGCCTCATGGAGGGGGCCATCGTCTAGCACACTGCTGCTAACCACTTAAACATTCTCTCTCTCCTGATAATAACTTTTTACTTTCCTTGATGTTGGATGTGCTACTGCTAGTTTATCCGTTTAATTATAGATCCACTAGAATAAATACAATAAAGTTTATCTCTCACCAAATAGAATATTTACTAAGCAATCACGGTGTAACCATAGAAACACTACTTGGTATATATGGTGTGTGTGTGTGTGTGTGTGTGTGTGTGTGTGTGTGTGTGTGTGTGTGTGTGTGTGTGTGTGTGTGTGCGCGCTCTGTCTTCTCGATCCCCAGTGAGTCGTGGAGGATGGCTGCTTATACTGAGCCAGGATTCTCTGGAGGTTTCTTCCTGTTAAAAGGGAGTTTTCCTCTCCACTGTTGCTAAATGCTTGCTTAGTATGAGGATTGCTGTAAAGTCAGTGACACTTGATGCAATTTGCTGGACTCCTTATATAGGAAATATTTTTCTGATTGGCTTAATGAAATTACCTGTATTGGAATGTTTACTATGTGAAGTGCATTGAGACGACTCTTGTCAAGATTTGGTGCTATATAAATAAACTTGAACTTTAACAATACCCCCTCATTACACTCATGTTGACACACACATGCGTGCACGCACGCACGCGCACACACACACAATCCGATAAATATTGTAACTATATATTTATAGTTGTCCTTATTTTTAATAAATCAGAGTCGACCAGGTATTTTACCAACTCAGCATGAATAAAAAGACAAGAAACTTTCAGAACAAATGATTCCAAGTGTTTGAGGTGCTCATTTTATTCAACCTGCAATACAAATACTTCAAAACCCACAAAACAAACGTAATGAAGCAGCATTTTGATCATAACTCCAACAATCTCCGTCTGTCCTGCTGCTCCTCACCTTCCTGTGGGTTAACGCTCCCCGTTATGAAGCAGTGACACAAACTAACGCTGACATGCTGCCACAAACCCGTCTGCATGCACACATTCACACTCAAGAAAACAAACAGTATAAAATGACAGAACAGAGTAAAAACTGTACACAAAGCATGTGCCAGGCACCGATCGCTGCAGAAACATCACAGAAACCTGATTAAGTGGATCTAAAAAACATTTAAAACCAAAATAATCCATCATAGTCGGGATATCTCAGGTTCTGTTCACACTGCAGAGCTCCAGGTCCTCAGTTCACACACAACTACAATGCTGTTAGAAACTTAGGGTGTTGTACTCAATTCAGACACCTGGAGCTGTTCCTGTTCCTTCACCAAAAACAAACCCTTCTGTTCATTAGCCCAGAGCAAAGCAGGAAGACGTCTCCACCTGCTGGTGCAGGTGTCATTCCTCCACTGACCACTAGATGCTGCTAAATCAGCTTCTGTGTTTCAAAGAGCAGTGACATCATCCCTCCATCCTACTGGGCCTCCATCCACTCCGTGTTCCTCAGCCAGCTCTGAAATATAATCTTTCCATCGAGTCCCGGGTTTGTCTCCGAGTCTCCTCCCAGGAGGACCAGGAGTCTAACCCTCTACAGCTGGTTTCTTCAGTGATCTTTTAGAGGACTTTGGTCATTTCTTCCAGACTTCAGCTTTCCTAAAACTAGTGATAGAGAACGTTTTTTTTTCTGGACCAAACACAAAATTCAGCTTTGTTCTGGAAGTGCTGTATCATTTTCCAGACCTCAAACTCAACAGCATAGCCTCTGTTTAATAAAGTCTTGTTTTAAAAAATGTACTGTTTCCTGCTCAGGCCGACATCACTTCCTGTATCAAAGCTGTCTGAGGCGCAGCAGTGTGAACAGAAACATAAACAGTCAAGCAGTAAGGCTTCAGAACATTTCCAGATGTTAGAAAACATCAGCACTCACAAGAAACTCTGTGAAGTCAGAAAAAATAAAACTAAAGGCTTCTAGGATTCTATCTGGTGGATCATTAAAGGAGCCAGATCATGCTATTTAACTCTTTGAGAGCTAATGTAGATAAAATCTTACCATTGGCACTATTGAGATGTAATTTTACCTTAAATATGAGTTACTTTCGTCAGCCTGTCTTTGTACCCAGAAATGAAACCATCTGTTTCAGTCTACCCCACCTCCAGCGGTCCGAGCTCCACCTGTTAACATAACTCGCAAAGCATCAAAAGAGTAGAACGTATGTTTGCAAACAGCGCCGGGGCTCTGCTCACGTCCAGTCCGACAAAACCCATCCACAACAGTGTCTTAGGATCTTTGTGTTGGTGTTGGTAGTCCAGCAGTTAAAGCTCCGACCTTTCACCTTCTTTTGCCATGTCCTGATGCCGCATCGACTCTCTGTGGTGTCAGCAGTCACTAGAGCATCATCATCATCGTCTTGGTTTATAAAGAGCTTTCCATCAGTCAGGAAGCGAACTAAAGCGCTGTACATGCATAAAGGAATTTAAACCATCACTGACCCATTCAAGGGCCAAAAATATACATTTAAACAGAAAAGACCAGGAGATAAAAGTACAGTGATCCCTTGCTACTTCGCGGTTCGTTTATCGCAGATTCACGACTTCGCGGATTTTTTCTTTGGAGCCTTATTCAAGGGAAATTCGCCGATTCGCGTTATTTTTCACCGATTCGCGGTATTTTTCTAAGCGAAATATCAAGAAATTCCTGTTTTTTTCATCAATTTCATGATAAAATGCACTTTTTGTAATAAAACTATAAAAAAAAACAAGTAAAACTTTTTTTTTCTTGAGTTTTACCCACAGTCAATATAGTACTGTACTGCAAATATGGTGTCCCTACTTCGCGGATTTTCACCTATCGCGGCCAGGTCTGGAACGCATCTACCGCGATAAACAAGGGATCACTGTAAAAGGCTTTTAGCTAAATTATCTAAAAATAAGGCTAACTCACGTTCTGAGGGAACGCCACAGTATAGAAGTGAGTCTTGATCAGACCCTTAAAAACTGGCAGCGAGGCTGCTTGTCTGACCACGACTGGAAGGCCATTCCACAGCCTAGGGACCAAAACCGAGAAAGCCCTGCCTCTTCTAGTCGAGAATTTCACACGTGGAATGACTAGAAAGTCTTGCTGCGATGACCTAACCCCCAACACTGGAAGCATCAGTGGCATGGAACGGCTTACTCGCAAACTTCAAAACGCTTAATTTCATGCCGGGGGAGTCTTGGCGCAATCCGCCATTAAACCAAAAAGAAGGAAATTACATTTGATACAGCTGTTTGAGGTCAAAAATGATGTTGCTCCTCTCCACCGCCAGGATTAAAGCCATGAAAAACACACCGCTCACTTCTGGAGGGATGATGTAAGTAAATAAGCCGTTGGGTCACATGTAAGCTTCATATATATGAAATTGCACCACTGCAGCACTTTTATTTTGAAAATTACCAGGGATTTTGCACTGAAACAGTGTGTGAGTTCCTGTCTAGCCCTAAAGGGAGCCTAAATCATGGCCATCTACTTCTGCACCACGGGTCCCTGGAAGATCAAAAAAATGAATGCAAATCAACGGGGCTAAAAACGCTATTTTCTGATTCCGCTTGTTATGAACCGTGGATTTCACATATGATGTATGTGAATTTAAAAGATGCATTTTGATACCAAGAACGCATTTATTTTCGAACGGGGAGAAACATCATTTTAGGTTTAGTTTGAAAATAAGTCCAGGACTACAAATACGCTTCACGAACGTGACGTCATCGAACCAGACACTTAGAAAAAGAGGGGAAATGGCTGTAAATTCAGCAAACTTCAAATTCTTTCTTCAGGAGGAAAGAACCACCATAAATCTGGCCATGTGGTAAGTAGCAGCTACGCTAGGGGAGAGATTATGTGGTGATGTCACGTATGCAACGTGCCAGTTTCTGGTTTGTAGTCATGCTAATCACAAACCTTTACAAGCTAATAAAACTCAAAGTACATGACTGGCATGGTCGAAACACCTATCATTAGTTTTTATTTCAGTTGCAGTACAACGACAAATTGCAGTGCAATCCTGGGCGTAAAGTAGCCTGGCCTGCCAGACTCGTCTTCTGTCTGCACA
Source organism: Nothobranchius furzeri (assembly GCF_043380555.1). Lineage (NCBI taxonomy): Eukaryota > Metazoa > Chordata > Actinopteri > Cyprinodontiformes > Nothobranchiidae > Nothobranchius > Nothobranchius furzeri. The sequence continues at coordinate 44,676,202 of NC_091752.1, forward strand.
AAGAGTCTGGTTCCTCACAGGCAGAGAGGCCAATGAGGGGCGGGACCAGCCAGCTCAAAAATAACAAATCAGGAAAAAGGCAGACATGCCGACTGTTCCGCACGACGCTGGAATTTTTTAGCTGTATATTCAAAAATAGCGACGGTACAAATATCTTTCTTAAGAAGAAAGGCTTTTAGAGCTCCTACTTGTTGTTTTAAAGACGTGTCGAAGTAATTTAGATCAGAGGAAAGAGCCGTAGCAAACTCCACTCCAGACGGCGTCTTCATTGTTTATGAGAAACTCAGCGTTGCGGTGTGTGACATACGCTGCTCAGCGCTGATTGGCTCGGTTAGAATTCTCAGGGGGTGGGGTTATTTGAATAGAAGAGTTATCAGACCCAATGTTTCCCATAAGGGAGCCTGAGGCTGGCTGGTCAGGCTAGGCCTAAGGCATCAGATCAGAAAATAGCTCTTTTAGCCCCATTGACTTGCATTAATTTTTTCATTCTTTCAGGGATTCATGAGCCGACCGGAAAGGGGGGGGGGGGGGGACTTAGGCTCCCTATGTTAACTGCAGAAATTGAAGTGTCCGAGAAGCGGTTTACAGCAAAAATAGAACCCGATCCTACTCTCAGCGGCACGGTGCAGCACGGCGCGGTGGGCCGCTACTGGGACATGTCTGAAAATTGCCGTGTCGCGACTGGTTTGAGACACTTCATAGACTATAACTGATTATATTTGAAGCAGAGACATTCCGCTCCGCTGATGCTTCCAGTGTGAACCCAGGGTTAGTGCATGGCATGGTTGTATTGACTTCATAACTCAGACACTAGCAAAATTGATGTTTTTTTATTTTAGTTGTATTGATTATTTCTGCTAAATATTTTGTGTTGCTAAAGATTTGGAGTTTGGTCTTTTCCAAGCAGCTTATTGTTGATCACTCAGTTCACCTCACATGGCCTCACACTGACTAGATAAATAAAAAACAGATTAGGCCCTACTTTTTAAACTGTTTACCAATAAATGGTTGAAAACTGCAAGTGCAGCTAAAAAAGAAGTAACAAAGTCTCTGCTGAGAGCAGGATATGAACTGGTGTAAAACAGCATGCCAGCCAGTTACTCTAACCACTGGACTACCAACCTGTCACAGATAATAGTCGCCAACACACATATCCTGTGCTGGTCCTGTGTGTGTCTTTGTGGACAGGACTCATGGTCATGGTGGTGTTTTGTCCCAAATGCTGAAGCTATTTGGCAGAACATCCACTCTGGTGCCGGTGGAGGTTCAAAGCAGCCATCTGTGACATGAAGGCCCGCATCTCTGAGAAAGTGGGCGTTAGTGACCTTCTTCCAGGGGAGGCGGGTTTCAGATTCGAGACTAGCTTCAGGGGGAGGACAAAGGCCTGATGACACACCTAGTTTCCATCCTGTCTGCAGGTCCTCACCTCAGAATCTGAAAACTTTCAGCGGAAACAACCAAAAACAGGGTTGGGGTGAAAAGCTCCAAAAAGTGGATTTTCCATGATATGGCCCCTTTACATGAATTAACTCATCATCATCATCATTTCCAGCATCTTCAGTGCCTCACCTGAGCTGTGCGTTAACTAACGTCCTCCAAACAGCAACGGTGAAGTTTGGTTTCTGTCTCTCCATACGTACGGTTGTCGTGTCTCCTAGTATAATTCTCTGCTTTCATGTCTCTCTGGTGTTTGTGAGTCTAGTTTTTTATAGCACTCGTGTCTCTGTGACAGCTGTGGCCGTGTATCCAGGCAGCCGTGCTTTGTTTTTACCCGTAATGAAGACTGACATTTACAACAACTTCTTACAGGAACTCTGTTCTGAGGACGACTGGAGCAGCTGACCTTGTTCCTCGTGTCTTTACCTGCTCAGGTGAACCTGGCATGTTTCTAACGGGTCAGACTCGGCCCAGTCAAGGCCCGGTGGTGCCGGTTTAAACCTGCACCAGAATCAAGTTTCTGTCTTGATTGTTTCTTTAGATGCAAAAGTAAAGCTTCAAGTTTGGATCTGCTGCTGTTTCTGTGCTGCAGAGCAGGACAACCCTTAAATGTTCTCACATTTATCCTAAACAACAAGTCAAACATCTGCAGCTCAATTAGTCTCCAAACAGCTTCACACTTTCATTTTGATCATTTTAATGTCAGTTAATAAAAACTAAACTGAACTGAAATTGTGATTTCAAAACAGCAAAAAATATTAAAACTATCTTAAATAAATAGTAAAATGGCACTTAAACTGGTAAAACTTCAAATTTGTGTTTTTTAAATATATCAAATTTAAATATTCAACACCTTTTTGCTTTAATCTTTATAACATTAAAGTGATTTTTTTTAACGCACCCAAGTTGTTCCGAGACGAACGGATCACAGTTCAGCTGGTTGTTTGAGTTCATTAGTTTTAATGCACTAACATCAAGGTGTGTTTGGATGTTTCACACACTCCTGGAAAGGCTGGTGTCGTGGATCTGCAGCGAGCTTCTACACGTTGATGGCGTGAGCGTGCTTCTTGCACAGAGGTTTGTCCTTCTTGGAGTAGAACGGCTGACCCTCCAGGTTCACGTGACAGACCTGGAGACACAGCAGCAGTTAGGACACAAACTCGGGTCTTAGGAACTGGACGGGGTCTAGTTTTGGTTCTCACCGCGCACACGAAGCAGGTATCATGCCAGGTGTGACCCAGAGCCTCGATGAACTTATCTCCAGCTTCCACCGGGAAGTCGCAGCCGTGACACTTGGTGCTGAAGAGAGCGATGTAGTCTGATGGAGACAGACACAAAGACTTCATCTGTTCTTCTCTGGACTAACAGAAGCCCATAATCAACTTGACCAGGTGTTCCATGCAATTGTCAACATCAAACTTTGAAGGTGCAGTAGGAGATGTTTGTCTCTTCACAGAGGGAAATGAAATGTCTTCCTGATTTTACGTTTATTGTGGATGTTGTAGGTCTTGTATTCTATGGAGGTCTATGCTGTTTTATGGACCTGTGAAGCACCGTGGGTGTTCCCAGTGAAAGGCACTGCACAAATAATGTTTACTTACATTACTCACACACACACACACACACACACACACACACACACACACACACACACACACACACACACACACACACACACACACACACACACACACACACACACACACACACACACACACAAATACACACACACACACACACACACACACACACACACACACACACACACACACACACACACACACACACACACACACACAATCCAGTCCCTTAGTGTCTGTGTGAGCTGCTAGTGGCAAGTGCTCCAGAGAGAACCTTGTTGAACCGCTAGCTTCTCACCTCAGACCCATGGCTGTTATTGTATTTTGTAGTTTAGTAAAAAATAAAGTTTATTTTTTCTTCATTGTGGATAAAAAAAATATGTAAACATGCACCAGTAAGATAAGAACTATGGGAATCAACAGGAATTCAAATCTAAAAATCATCAGATGTTTTTTATTTATTATTCAGGAAAAAGTCCCATTTGTTTATGTGGAGGGGGCGGGGCTTCTAACTTGTTCTGGAACCAGCCACTAGAGGGCTTTTAGCTTTTCTGTGGGTTCTGTTCCTGGGTCCAGGTGCAACACATGTCCATGTTTTGAACACATGAACCTCTGATTATACCACATGGTTCTCTTTTAGGGGATTGTACTCTCAGCACTCTCTGGGCCAGGCTGCCACGGTTGGATTGTGTTTTCAGAGTAAAACACAACCTGACATTTCAAATGTGGTACCTTTCTCACAGTACGGCTCCCCGTCCTCCATGTGGAAGAGACTGTTCCCAAAGGCTTTACCACAGGCTGCACACACGAAGCAGGTGGTGTGCCACGTCTGTCGTAGGGCGTGCATCACTTCCTGCAAACACATGGCATTCTATAAGATACGTTAAAAAAATCTACACAGATAAAATCAACTCAACCCTTGTGTTTCCACTGAAAGCCAGAAAACTTTGGTTCTGGTATTTTATTATTCCATGAAACAAACTAGGGGCCTCGTTTCTCAGCCGTACTTACGAACAGATCTGTGCGAATATTGTCCGTACGAACTAATTTAAGCATTGTGTGAGGGTTTGGTGTGAGAAGCAAGCTGACCAAGAGAGTCTTTGACTTTGGGAACCAGCTTGTCTGGGGCACAGATGAGGATCTCAGTCTGATCTTCATTCAGCTGAAGAAAGCTCCCAGCCATCCAGGTTTTGATAGAGTCTAAGCAGGTGTGTAACAGCTGCAGCTTAGACATCTCATGGGGCTTAAAGGAGATGTACAATTGGATGTCATCTGCATAAAGATGGTAGGAGATTCCTTTGAAGGAGATCAGGTTGTGGTGATGAGGAAGCAGATAGAGGAGGAAGAGTAGAGGCCCCAGCACAGAACCTTGTGGGACACCATGGGTAAGGGAGGTGGTGGAGGGCCTAAACTTGGAGACGGCCACAGAGAAGGAACGCTCAGAAAGATAAGAGAAGAACCACTCCAGAGCAGATCCTGAAAGGCCTACCCAGTCTCTCAGCCTCTCCAGTAGCAGGTGATGGTCAACAGTGTCAAAGGCTGCAGTCAGGTCCAGCAGGACCAGAACAGAACAGTCCCCTGCATCATTGTGGATCAGAAGGTCATTAGAGACCCTAAGAAGAGCTGTTTCAGTAGAATGAGTTCTACAAAAACCTGACTGGAAGCTATCATAGATTTTATGTTCCTCAAGAGCAGCTGTGAGTTGTTTAGCCACAACCTTTTCCAAGATCTTGGAGATGAACGGAAGTTTAGAGATGGTCTGAAGCTGCTATGGAGAGAGGGGTCAAGACTCGGCTTTTTAAGAAGCGAGTGGATTACAGCGTTCTTAAAGTAAGCAGGGACCTGACCAGAGACCAGAGAAGCATTAATTATAGAGAGCACGCTGGGACCGATGGACTGAAAAGCACTTTTAAACAAAGATGAGGGTAAGATGTCGAGGGGGCATGCAGAGGTCTTCTTAGAGTTAACTAGTTTGGTTAACTCAGTTAAAGAAACAGGAGCAAAGCTATCTAGGATGATGGGCCTGGTTGAAGTCGGGAGAGGCGGCGATAAGGCTGAAGGAGAGATGCTAGATCTAACCTTATTGACTTTGTCCACAAAGAAAGACAGAAAGTTCTCACAGTCTGTAACAGAGTGGATGGAGGCTGTAGGAGAGGCAGGAGAGACGATACTGCTGATGGTGTTAAACAGCACCTTGGGGTTCCCTTTGCTCTGGAACACCAGATCGGAGAAAAAGGCAACCCTAGCGTCTCTGACTGCAGAGTTAAAGGAGTTAGGAATATTTCTATGAGCGCATGATTTAATGCGGCCCCTGGTTCTGAAGGCCGATATCAAAATTAGATTCTTCTCTGTTCAGGACTGCTGATACTGATTTATCTCACAGAACTATAATGAGTAGAATTTTTCTTTAAAAATAAAAACTCGTGTCTAGTTTAGTCAAGTCATACAAGCCAGGTCAAGCTATGTCAAAAGACTCCAGAGTCATTCACACACTGATGTGCCTGTGACAAAGACGACTGGTATAGAGCCTTGGTTGCAACTATAGCCCCACACACGGTAACCTCTCCAAAACCACATTCAAGGACTCCAAGAATTCTGAGTCATTTGAATTCATGTTAGGTGGGTGGGCTCAAACAACAGTCAGTAGCTTTCCTCCATCAGCTTGCAGCCTCTCACTCACAGGAGAACCCTGGCAAGACATGAGGTTATCCCCAAACCCATGCTGTGCTTCTTGACTCAGGCAACACCAGAGTCTGATAGAGTCCAGCCTTCTCCAGGAGGTGGAGTAGAGTCCAAACCGCACTTAGAGGTCGGCCCATTTATACCTGGTTAGCATCGCTCTACCTCACACACAAGCGATGTCGTTTTCCTGACCAGAGAGTAACATTCAATGTCCCTAGAGCCTGTTTATGCCACCCAGGCTTCTCCTTTGCCTGTCACCTGACTTGCACTGTGCCAAACCCTCAGTATTCTCCCAGCAGGTAGTAGGCCCATGTGGAAGTGGATTCCTTTTGCCCCTTCTGGCTGAGTCCAGTCAGTTCCCAGGAGACAAGGCTCCCCTTCCAGGCCTGGCTCTAGGAGGGTGCCCCAGTCTCACAGTTAGGGCAAGGTGCATCTGGTCATCCTAACGTTGTCTTTCATAAGGGTCAGGGTACTGAACCTACTTATTTGACTGTTAATGTGCAGATCAATGATTTGCTGTGATTTTATGTTGTCTGAATCAATTGCATTTTAAATAATATAATTTTTAAAATGAAGCGGATTATGAATAAAGCCAAATCAGGCAAAGAAGCATAATAAGGATTCTGATATAAACGTCTGAGCTTTACTTGACGGACAAGCGGCCCACAGGCACCATCTCACCCCCATGATCTTGGTGTTGCAGCGAGCGCAGGTTGGAGCAAAGAACTCCTCATAGCAGTTCTCACAGTAAACATTATTCTGCTCCTCCACAAAGCTGACATCCGCCAGAGAAACATGGCAGTAGTGGCAGTTGAACTCCTCGGGGTGCCAGGAGCGACCGAGGGCCACCAGGAAGGGGCCCCTGGGGACACAACAACATGTTCATACAGCCTGAAGGAAGTGATGGTTGACTTGTTTTATATTTGTATTTAAATGGCCTTAATTGTATTTAATAGTAAATACTCAAATTCAGAGTTTTATATTTTTTAAATAATGTCAATATAAAATGTTCAAAATTAATATAAAAACAGAATTTCCAGTAAAATGAATCTACAGGAATGAGTTACCTGATGATGCTGTTGCACGCACCACACAGCGGTGTGCGGCTGCTGGCGGCGAATCTCTCTGCCCTTTGAGCCACACCCCTAGCCACAGGAGGGAAAGGTGCAGGGCTGGATGGTATTGGGGTGGGGTTTGGAGTGGATGGGGCTGGGACTGCGGAGGAGGGGTTGGGGATGTATGTTGGTGGGGGAGGGGCTGCTTGGGGCAGTGGCTGCACTTTCATGGAGGTGGTGGTGGTCTTACCGGGGTCAAATTTATCAGCAAAATTTGTGTCAGTTACCCAGGGGGGTCTGTTGGAAGAGGAGGGACCACCTATGGGTGGAGCTGGAGCAGAGATAGGGGGGTGGGGCTGGGGCTGGGCCAGGACTGGAGCTGAGCCAGGAGCTGGACCTGGATGAAACAGAATAGTTCTTAATCCCTACCCACTTGGTGGACCACACTTTAGTCTCTATACTGTACTCAAGCATGCACTCAACTTCAAAAGGAAATAAAGTGTAAAAAGACAAGAAACCAAAATTCCCTAAAATTATGTGAAAGTTTGAATGTTATACAGTGTTATTTTATTATTGTTATAGTAAATACATTCATCTTACATTCCAGAAAACCATGGATGTTCCCCTGGTGTTGGGGTAACAAGACTGTTTGATATAGTAAAACAGAAGTAAATAAAAAAACAAAAATGTGACACCACACCTGGTTGGGTGGGGTAGATGCAGGCGGTGCTTACAACCTTCGGGGGTCCAGAACCAAGTGGAATCTGGATGGAACTCTGCTGAGTGGGTGGGGCTTGATGTGTGGGTGACTGTTGGTACTGAGGTGGAATTTGCTGATAGGGTTGTGGTGGTGGAGCCTGGTGCATGGGTGGAGCCTGGTGCATGGGCGGGATCTGGTGCATGGGCGGGACCTGGTGCATGGGTGGAGCCTGGTGCATGGGCGGAGCCTGGTGCATGGGTGGAGCCTGGTGCATGGGTGGAGCCTGGTGCATGGGCGGATGTAGTCCGTACTGGCTGGAGAGGAACAGAAAAATGTTGACAATGCTCAGTGGTGGCAGGTGAATTATTTTTATGGTGGGCGCATTTTAACAGATGTGCCGATAACATGACTGCTGAGAGATCTACATGCTCTGTTGCAGGAAGATTCATATGAGTAACAAGCCAACTTTTTAATAGTAGAGGCTGCCATGCTAACACAATATATGGTGCAAAAAGCTAACAGCTACCACCCAGCAAGTACTGCCTGTGTGTAGCAGCTGTTCCCGGCTGAGAGACTGGAGAAGCTGCACGCCCGCCTCGCTGGGCTTCCTCTGCAAGGATGAAGCAGGAGATTCACGGACCTCTGATCGCAGAACTGCCACTATTAAAGGAGAGGCCTGTGATTGAAACTCAGCAAACCTCTCTGCAGTAAAGACCTCGCAAATCTTTGATCGCAGTGGACCAGCGAAGCCTCTGCTAACTAGCCTCGATCAGCTTACGAGTTTTGGTACCCAGTCAGCCAGCCAGCCCCACCAACACATTACATTTCAGCCCTTCTTTGACCAAGCAGTGTTACGTTCAATTCACAGCATTTACCACATTCAACTAGCAAAATAAATTATAGAAATACAATTTTACTAACGGATGAACATGAAGCAGAGACTTTTTGGATGATCTACTAGTGCAGTCATTACCACAGCTTTCCCTCTTTTTCCCAATAATTCCATGGTTAACATCCAAACACGAACACAGAGGACACAACTAAAGTTCAGAGTCAAAATGGTTGAACATCTATTAATGTGAGGACAAGGCTGAAGCCTTCACTGGAGCTAGCTGCTAGCGGTGGCTCTGATACTCATTAATTTTTCAGAATTTCAAGAATTTAATTACTCTTCAAGATGCATTATGTAGAAATGAAGTAAAAATGACATCCTGTGGTAAAATTTGGTTGCTGCATCCACTGTAAACAACTCTGGAGCTTTTTACCGGCCGTCGCCAAATTACAGTTGTGGGCGCTGCAGTATTAGCTTGCAGGAGACACGGCAACCCGACACTCACTGATGGTAAACAATAGTTACGTCCCTGACAGCCAGCTGAATATGAAACAGTTTCAGTAGAACCTTCCTTCCAAAATGACTGAATCATTAGACTCTTTAGGGATTATCTCATAGTAAAATTTTCTCTATATTCTTACATACTGCACCTTTTAACGGAGGAGTTAAAAAAAATTCACCCCCCACAGAATTGTCATGAATGTAAACTAGATCAATTAAACCTAAAATGTTTTTTTAACCAGGCTGTAAATACATTTATTTCTGCTGTGAAATTGGCATTTTTAACATGGGAGTCAATGAGAACATGCTGTGGTTTGGTGCCAGCCCCTAGTGGACGAGGGTGGAACGGCAACTTTTGGCACTTCCTTGTTGGGAGCAGTTCTGGCGTCAGGCATGGGCGGCGAAGGAAGAGGCCCTCCGGACTCGGATGGCCCGTACCACTGAGTCTCTGAGAGAACACGTACGACCGCTCTGCCCTCTCGTAGTCGGGGAGGCGGTGTTCCTCCAGAACCTAGCTGGCTGTAGTCCGCGGGCATGGGACAGATCTGGGGTGGTAGTAGAGTCACTAGGACATGACCAATACCGTGTCAGGGTCGACGGGTCTGGCCGCCTCACCCTGTGCAACCGGCGCTTTCTCCGCACCTTCATCCCGGCCACTCCTCGCACTCACCCAGAGAGCGCTGAGCCCCTGCCTGCATCCAACGACGAGACACACGACTTAGGTCCCACCAACCCGGGGTCAGCGGGACCCCTGCCAGATCAGTCACGCACACCACCCGAGCCCCAAGGCACAAACCCCGGCACCGCCCAGCCGGTACCTTGTCGCGACTTCATGTCGGCTATAGCGTTATGAATATCATAATTGTCTGCCCTTAACAGCTGCCCCTTTACACAGTAACAACGTGTAGGAACCGCCAAGGTCGGGTGCTGGTTTCAGAATGTTTACATTCCAGAAGAAGAAGAAGAACAGAAAAAGAACGCTTTTAATTAATCAAAGTACTTCATTTGTGATAAAGCTAGTCAAAACATATGTTGATCATTAATAATCAGGTGAATGATCTGTGAAATAAAGATGTCATGAGTTATGTGTTTAATGAATAAACAGGACTGCACCAGACAGACTGATCTACATTAACATGGAAACGCATGACACATTGTTCTCAACCAATCAGAACTTTCTTCTGTCGTAGGGCAGAATCTGGGTTGTTTAATGAAGTTGTCCAATCCGGTTTACTAAGATTTGTAAACAACTAGGGGATATAAAACAAGGCAACGCCATTTTAAACTCAGTTCCGTTTTAACCTCAGTTCTGTTCAATTGGAGGTCCTAAGGATTTCCATCGTCATCATTAAGAAAGTTGCAGGCTGGCCAGATGCACTTTCCTACTTTAAGCTGAGAACTGTCAAGCTGGAGATTTCTGTCGTTTGAACAACAAGACGACGTTCTTTCAAAATAAGAGCTGAACTCGCTGACGTCTGCCGCTGCTACCGGAGTCGACCCGCAGACGGGCTTTGTAGTGCTGCGACTGCTGCTTCACCAGCTCCAGTACACCTGAAGGTCCGAGGACCTGGCAATTCCTGATCTAACACAGGAGGCTCCACATGGTACGTAGTTACGGCAAAATGGCTGCTCATGTCATCAGCTTCTGAAGCCTCGTGGTTCGTAGTCATAACAACCAGATTCGCTACGTCAGCCTAGAGATCCTGAACCTACACACACCAACACGATAACATTCTAATCCATATGCATCCATCACAGAGTTAGTCCTGGTAGATTGTAAGAATTTATAATTATAGAAATTAAAGATTCTTAAACGATCCCAACTCTCTCTTTTCTTGTCTCTCAGTCAATACAGAGTGTTTAAGTAAACTCCCTGATGATAAAAACAACCACTTCTGATTATAATATTTAGATCTATATTTCACTACAATTGGCAAGCCTAGCCTGATATCTGCACAGTTTATTACACTTTGTGCCGATTTTGAGACATATTTGGGATTTTGTTCAGTGTGAGTTCAGAAAAAGGAGAAAGAGAGCTTTTCTCATTCAGCTAGTGAGGCAGGGCTTTTATCTTGAAGGGGGGTTGCACATTCATCACCCTCCAAAGGAGGCGCTGTTTCATCAAAACACCTTAAAGCTGATGTGGCGAGCGGCCATTTTGAGGCCTACATATGAAGGTATATTTTTCCTGTCTTGGTACGTTGAAAACTGTCTGTTTTATTATTTGTCGCTGTGTTTGTGACACTGTGTGCACATGTTTGTGAAATCGGAGATAGATTTATCCCCGTCGGAAGTTACTTCCGTTCGGAAGACGTCTGATCCGCGTCTGTCCTTTCCCGGTAAACTCGCTAGCACAATAGTTAGTTTAACTTGCTAATATTACTTCGCTATAAGTCGACGTTAGACACCGAAGAGAGCATCTGCACCCCAGAGTGCGGACGCTAAAAGTCCCTAAGTTACCTCGTCACTAAGGCACGTTTGGTTAATCGGGCAATATTGTCCTGGTTGCTCCAGGCTCTCGCTAGCTTAGCCGAAGAGCTAACTAGCCACCCCGGTTTAGACATGGGAACGCGTCCCGATAAGCTGTCAACCGTTCCGACGCAGTGATTCAAGAGAATCCTCCAGACGTACCCAATGCGGATGCTGCCCCAGCGGCGCAGACCCCGGAACAGTGCCCCCCCCCCCTCCTCCCAGCCAGAGGGCTCCGGTCGGGTAAGGTGGCCACCCAAGCGTTATGTACCTGAAACTGGCCAGTGGTTTAGGTCAGAAGTCCACTGTGCCAGTGTGTCACACAGCTTCCTGGACTGGGGGGGGGGGATGCAGAGGTCACCACTAGCCACTAGGGTGTGCTGCGATCAAGCCTCAAGGGAAAAATGTGCATTCAGGGATGTGCCCAAAGTCACGTACAGGTGACTAATCCCCTGCAGGGAAGTGCCTGAAGTCACGTACATGTGACTATCCCTGACTGTACATACCGCTGCTTCTCATTTGGATTGCTGCTGCTCAACCATCACACTGCTGTCTGTCTATGCTACTGTTCGACTTGTATCTGTAAGTCTTTACCTGCTTGTTAAGCTAAGGTAATGGTCACATTGTCAGTATGCATGCTAAGCCGCGCTGCATTTATTTACCTATTTTATCACATTGCTTAGATCTGGTCTTCAGCCCATGTTGCTGCTTCACGCTGCCGTTAGCTTCTGCTCACTCAGCTTTGTATGTCGCCGCAGGGCTCCTTCATCCTGATCAATAAAGCCATTAGACATCGAGGAGTGTATTTCTTCAGTATGCTGCTATGTGATAGGTTATAATGAAAAAAGGAAACTTTTATCAAAGTTTTATCGACCCATTTTATCCCTATTGCACAACATGTCTATCGATAGATATATTGGACTATTGAATTATCGTCCAGTTCTACAATACAGTTCAGTTCATTAAGCCCATCGTAAAAAGTTTTATATATGGAACCCAGCAGATTGCATTGAGACAAGCGTCAGTGTCCTCACAGCTGTCCTCTGCACAGAAAGGCTGGTCCTGCCCAGGAATGCAGAGAAAAATATGAGGCTGTAAAACGGGACGTAAGCTTCAGGAAAGGAAACTGAGAATTAAACCATATTTACTAGGGATGAGCCTAGCGGATAAAGCATTTTTGACGAGTACGAGCATGAAACGAGTAAAACTCCTGTAATCGTGCTGAAGGAAAATCCTCATTGGGTAACTGACTGTCTTCACGCTCTGTGATTGGCCAGTCACATAGAGCGCCCGCCCCTCCCTACACACAAAACTCTGCACCGGGAGCTCAGTCCGCGTCCGGTCCATCCACGCACACACACGGACAGTAACGGATCTCTCTCTGCTTGCTTCACTGTAGCTCACGTTTCTTAAGTACTCCTTAGGTTTTCTTCAGTTCGCCTCTTTTTAAAGTTACTTTAAAGATATTTAAAGTTAAAATTTTCGTAACGTACGTGGTGCATTTGACAAGACAGAGCTGAAAACGGCTCGTGCTGCGTCAGTCACTGCCTCCGCTCCGGTAGTTTTTTTTTCCCTCTCTCTCTCCTCCCTCAGGATCCACTCCCTCTTTCCTATTCACTCTCTCTCTTTCTTTACATTTTTAAATCACAATTGTCGTATTTTTTGCCCATTTTAAATATATTTTAATCATTTTCTAAATTCATTTTTTCAATTTTACGTTTTGTTTTTGTGAAGAGCCCCGTGATTCTTATCTTGAGAGGCGCTATAGAAAAAAGATTTCCTCTCTCTCTCTCTCTCTCTCTCTCTCTCTCTCTCTCTCTCTCTCTCTCTCTCTCTCTCTCTCTCTCTCTCTCTCAATTCATGCATTTAAATATTAATGTTCTGATTTTATTGAAAAACTTGTTCTATAATAGCTCCTTTACTATAGTGATCAAAGACATTTAATCTCAACTCTGAGGCTGCTCTGTAAATAGTTTTCAAATAAACAATACACATAGCAACTTCTGATCAGACTTAAAATAACGTATTGGTTAAACTACACCCATTTCCGGATTAGGCCACGCCTACTCCGAGTACAGATACGGATACAGATCATTTAGATGGTTGAACAGATACAGATACAGATACAGATAGTTGTGTACTCGCTCATCCCTAATATTTACCCCCTGTGATTATGGAAATATCTGTTCTCTCCCCAATAAAATTGTTCTGCAGCAGCGGAGGTAAGAGTTTTATGACGACACACACAGCAAATTAATAAAACAATGTGGTTCAGAGCAGTGGCATAGTAGGTCTGAGCTGCGCCTCAGTCTAAGTGTTGCTTGACACAGCAGCACAATGTTGTTACAAGTTTTTGTTTATCTCTTTGTCTCTGAAAGGAGACAGGACTGATCATCTATCTGATCATCATCATCAGTCGCTGTTTCTCACAGCTGGTATCCACTGCTTTGCAGCAGCACACACAAAAAATTCTACCTTAAACCAGTTCTCCCAACATCACTTAAAAGCTTGAATGCACTCGAGTTGTGTTTCATTAGGGAACACACAGAACATACCATAAGCAAATATTAATACGTCACGTGTCTGAGTTACGATGCGTCTTCATCTGCGCTGTTGTGCAGCTGACCCAACATGCTCTCTCCCCCCCCCCCCCCCCCCACCCTTTTCCAACTCAACACCATGGTCTCAGATTTAAAGGAGCTGATTCTCATCCCAGCTCCTCCACACTCGGGTGCAAATTGCTCCAGCAAAAGCTGGAGATCACGAGCTGATGAAGCCAATAGGACCAAATCATCTGCAAATAGCAGAGACCCAATCCTCAGGCCACCAAAACAGATGATCTCAACACCTTGGCTGCACCTAGAAATTCTGTCCCTTTATCACCAATTCTGTTCTTCATTTCCCACCATTTGCTTTAGCTGCAGAAAGAAAACAGATGAGAAAGCTAGTTTCTTTTACTTCACGCAAAATTTGTACTCATGATGACCCCTGTTATGACCCGTTACGGAGGAAAAAAATCGAAGGACATGAGCATAACTCAAAAGGCATGTGAAGATAGTAAAACCCAACAATAGTTTAATAACGAGTTTAAAATCACAAAATTCCACATACTGCAAGTACACAAGTGGAGAAGTTGAAGGAGATGGCACAGATCCATTCCTCGCTGCTAGCTTTAAACATCTGTGCGTTAGTGAAATGATGAGCAGATCAGAAGCAGCTGTGCCAACAAATAGGAGGAGGAGGGGCAGAAGCCCATATTTGGAGTCCCTGTGTCCTGTCCAGTCCTCCTTGAGGGGAGGAGATGGCACCATTGGGAGCTCTAAGCCCCTGCTCCCGAGGCAAAGAGGCACCAGCTGTAACAACTCCGCCCAAGGAGAACGCAACGCTCATCTCTGTTAGAAGAAGCCAACCGTTAGCATTACCAACTCCACAACATGGCGAAACACGTTCAGGCTTGTGTTATTTGTGGAGCTTAAAAATCAACGTTGGGTTTTTACCCAAGAAAAGAAGTTTTACAGGGGCCCACAGCCACAAGGGGGCCTACGCGTCCAGTAGTCTTTATTTATTTATTTATTTAATTAATTTATTTTTTGTGCAGCAGTCTTAACGTTGGAAAAAAAGTTAACAAGTAATTAAACTTGCGCCCGCATTTTCTAAGTTAACACACATTTCTTTTAACAACGGTAGTTTTTGCATCTTTACTGGCTGCTTCAGCCCTCTCCCCTCTCCCCCTGCACAGCGGCCGCAAACTCACTGATGCTCCTGCAGCCTCTCAGAGTTCCTGCTGATCTAAGCATTGAAAGAATCATTTCATTTTCTGTTCCTCACTTCTGATTACCTTCAATGGTGTCTGTTTGTTGCAACCAGGTACAAAAACAAACTTGTTTTTATTTGATTTTTTTTTCTGTCCTGTCTGTTTATTATCTTCTTGCACCTCCTCTCAATCCTAAAGAAAAACTGCTACCTGACTTCCTATTTTCACCTCATGAGTTACCTTTGAACTGCAGTCCTAAAAGATCTACTGACTGCAAAAATAGTGGAGTGCGCGCCGGCCACACCAGTGCAGTGAAGTCACCGGAGGATGAAACAGGTGATGCACTCGCTCCGCAGCAGCGAAACTCATCAGACACAAATAAAAGACCGAAAGCATGAAAGGATATGAGCCGACATGAACGATCGTACGTTAAATTTGTTTTGGAGGTGGCGAGACTTTGATAATGTTACTGTGGCCGTGCTCAGGACGCATCTGTCTGGAGCACATCAGCGATCAAAGCTCTGCCTCTGCGCTCAAAATAATCCCCAGAGAGTCCACATAAATAATTTAATATAAGCAGTACCAGGATCATTTTCGGGCTAAAAAATTGTCTACAGTCCATCTTCCCTAACGTGTTTGTGGCCCTGCGGATTTTTCTAACTCTACCAGTTACAAATTGTGAAGGGGAACGATCATTTTCACAAATGGCAAGAATAAAAAATGAACTGAGAACAACACAAACTCAACAGCGCCTCAGTGCACTGTCACTGATGGCTATTGAATCTCAGCTTGTCAGGAATCTGGACTTTGATGACATTGTAAATGAATTTACTAACAGAAAGCAGTTTTTCTGAACGCAAGAGAGGAGAACAACAAGAGGAGACAAAAAGAGGAGTAAGGAGACAGGAGTCAAGAGGAGAAAGGAGACAGGAGACAATATATAAATGGCCTGTATTTGATAAGAGGAGGAAGGAAACAGTAGTCAAGAGGATGAAGGAGACAGGAGACAAGGGGAGGAAGGAGACAGGAGACAAGAGGAGGAAGGAGACAGGAGACAAGAGGAGGAAGGAGGAAGGAGACAAGAGGAGGAAGGAGACAGGAGACAAGAGGAGGAAGGAAACAGGAGTCAAGAGGAGGAAGGAGACAGGAGACAAGAGGAGGAAAGAGACAGGAGACAAGAGGAGGAAGGAAACAGGAGACAAGAGGAGGAAGGAGACAGGCGACAAGTGGAGGAAGGAGACAGGAGACAAGAGGAGGATGGAAACAGGAGTCAAGAGGAGTAATGAGACAGGAGACAAGAGGAGGAAGGAGACAGGAGACAAACAAAAAACATGCAGATATTTCTTCTTTGCAAACTTTTCAATAACTGCATAATCTTTTAAATAACCCTGCATTACTTTCTGTTGTAGTTTGACAGTGGGATCTCTTTTACAGCAGACTCACTTGCCCCCACTGTCCCACAGATTGGAAACATTTTTGTTAGTACAGACAGAAGAGAAGACAGGAGCACTGTGAGGAAGAGAGAGACAGAAAAAGAGGAGAAAAGAGAGAGGACAGAGGAAGAAAGTCATTTGAGTGAGACACAATAGGAAAATCCTCAGCTATGAGTGTTTGTGATTAGGTTACAAAACTATTTTGACCTGAAGGTAAATGCTTTTGCATCAACATAAGTAAGCTGTTTTTAATAATGACAATGTTATGAAATGTCGAAAATGTGCTACTGGGTGACAGTAATGTTGTGTGTGTGTGTGTGTGGGGGGGGGGGGGCTAAGCACATTGTGCCCAGGGGCCCCTGCAATGATAATCCGGCCCTGATTTCATCAGACACCTGTTCCTGTGTGACGCAAGAGGTCTTACAGACAACAGACAGATGAGCTGAAGAGCTCCAGTTCCAGCGAGGTCTCTTGCTGCTGATTTGACAGCTCGGGTGTGTGGTTGAGCAGTCATGTTTTACAGCAGGTCAGATTTTTATGATCATCTGTAGAAAGCAGCTGATGTCATTTTACAACCTGATGGTGTTTTGCAAGTTTTCAGAAGAATCTCAGTAATCTCCCCCTAAGACCTTCAGATGGCATTAAACCATCATTATGAAGGCTCACCAGTGGCTTTATTTCCTGAGGAAACTGATGAGGGTAGGTGTGAACAACCCTAACCCATGAAGCAGACGGCAGTTAAATCTGCTCAAATCGGGCCTTTCGGACCCCTCTAGCCTTTTTGACAGAGCTGTTTCAAGTGCTAGTTCAGAGCCAGAGCCTGACCTAGCATTTTGTTTTCAACAGCCAAATCACCTGTTCATTGGTTCTAAACTGGTGCTTAAAGGGGCCTTATGGAAGTTTGACAGCCAAAACATGTATAGAAATAATAAATTTCTCCTGCAATGCCCTGGTCCTGTAGAATGAGCCCTGGCATTTTTATTGTGATTGCCTATATTTCTGTAAAATCACAGAAAAAGAGAGCTGCTCGGGTCGAGCAGGCTGCTTTATGCGCGTTCACGCTCAGGCATAGCCCTATGAACCGTTCTTTGAACGTTGTTTCAGCTATCATCAACAATATAAATGTTACAGATACAGGAGACACCACTGGCGGTTTAGCTCGCCTTGTAAGAATTTGGGCTTTCATGCAGAAGACCCAGCTTCGATTCTGGAAGTTTACATGGTTGATTTAGAGTTTCTTTTTTACATTAATGATATATATTTTTACAGTAAGATGCCCAAATTTTTTATTTGAGACTCGCCGAACGGCATTCAATTCACAGATAAAAAAGATGTGGGTTCAACTTTCATTTTAGAACAATTTTTGAAGCAAGGGAAGGGAATGATCTGAGCATGCAGGAGGACTGACCCATCATAAACCTTTGTTGGCTGTGCTGAAGAGAAAGGTACAGAACCAAATTATTTAATTAATTAGCTGCACGTTCTCCTGTCCTCTGTCCTCCGGGCCACACACACACACACACACACACACACACACACACACACACACACACACACACACACACACACACACACACACGCACACACACACACACTTAACCCCCCTTACATGCTGGTGGGGGTCGGAGGGACCAGTGGTGCCAGTGCTCGGCAGCCTCACCTCTGTCAGTGCGCCTCAGGGCAGCTGTGGCTACAACGTCGATCACCCCACCAGGGTGTGAATGTGTGAACGACTGGTTGTGTTGTAAAGCACCTTGGGGGCTTCTAGGGCTCTAGAAGACCCTATATCAAATATAGGCAATGTACCATTTACCATTTCTCCCACACCTGGGTTTTTGCCTCCACGGCCACTCGAGTTGCAGTCCACTTGGACTGCCAGTACCTATCAGCTGCCTCTGGAGTCCCACAGTTCAAAAACTCCACCAGGTAGTGGTCAGTTGACAGCTCCGCCCCTCTCTTCACCCGAGTGTCCAAGACATGTGGCCACAGATCAAATGAGACAACAACAAAGTCGATCATCATGCTGCGGTTTTAGGTATGCTGCTGCCAAGAGCACATGGACACCTTTGTGTCTGAACATGACGAGTCCAATAACAAAACAAATTCAAATTAGGCGTGCTGTTCCTCCCAACCACACCCCTACAGGTCCCAGGAGACTTCAATTCTCATGTGCATGCTTATTATTTTTTTTAATAGTTATTATTTTATTACACTACTTTTGTTTAAACTAATATTTAGCTCTCTATTGAAGCAGAACACTGTTTTAATTAACATTTTTTCTAACTGAAATTGTGTGTCTCTGAATAAATCTAAGCTGCTGCTTCACATCCAGGAACAAAGAAACCACACTGTCTCTATTGGTGGATAAAAGCTCAGCCTCTGCTCCCATCAATTCATGTTGAGTCATCGGACGGCGAATGGAGTCTGACGGGGGGCGGAGGGGAGGTGGAGGTTCAGGGGGTGGCTGCAGAGATCGATGGCGAGTAATGGAGGGATGATTAAATAAGTGCAGCGAGAATAGAAAGCTCCATCCATCACTGGCAGGGCGGGCAGAGGGGGGAGGGGTTAAAAGGGTTCTGGTCCTCTCAGACTCAGCAGCTCCGTGATGGACGGAGGCTGATGGAGGACAGTGATGAGATTTAACACAAACAGCTGGAGAACCAGTCCGACAACAGAAACAAACAGAAGCAATCAGTGGTTCTCTAGGATCGGCCTTTATTCTCTGCTCATGAGCACCAGCAGGTTGTTTGGATCAGGAATTAAACTCAGTATAATTAATAACAATAATCTGTTTTAGACAATAAAATGATCCAAGGAATCATAAAAGAGCAGCTCTGATACAATTTTAAATATAAACAGCATCATGCAGCATCATTTACAGAACAACACCATGGCGGCTCCAGCTGGATGCAGGTACTCTTCTGCTGAGACGTGTTTGTGGAGGTGTCAGTGGTTTCTTGGCACTAACACACAACTCGAAGGGAATAAGCATATCCACACATCCAACGGTACTCCATGCGGTAATGTCTGTCCATGCCATGTGATAATCTCTCAACACCATGTCGGCAACGTTACAACACCATGCGGGACTCGTTTACGGAATTACATGATCACAGCCCAATCTATGGCAACCCTTAGGGCCCAAAAAGGCCTTGTATAAAAATCACAACTTATAAACATCAAAACTTAACGTTATAACTTAAACTACTGCTAACCTAAATAACTTGCAGAGTCTTTTGTACAATAATGGTATATTTTATGAGAATGGTTTTAAAATTGCTGCAAGTAGTTTGCGTAGTAAGAGGGTGATGACGTAAGGACGATGGCTCATCGCGGTTGGCCAGTTTGATGGGGAACTGGGACAATTTAACCTGTGAAGGGAATGCCCTTCAAAAGGAATAGTTATAAATAAATAGTGATTGTTCGTAAAACCTTCAAGTGTATTAATGTAATCATGCATTTATTTCTTGGTTATGTTTAAACTGTTTGTTTTGTCTGTTGAGTTAGAATGAGACCAGTGTTTAAATGAGTCGCCTGACAAAGTCTTTCAATATAAAATGGATTCCAGGATCCCAGATAATTATGTTGATGACAACATATTTGGTAACTGTGGGCACTATGCTGCACTGTGCTGTGCTTGGTATTTACCTAAAGACTTATTTTAATATGCTTTTTGAATGTTTTCAACGTGCAAGATTTTAGTATCATCAAGGCTATTCCTAAAACTCTCCACTCTTACTTACGCGCGCACGCACGCACGCACACACACACACACACACGCACGCACAAACACACACGCACGCACGCACAAACACACACACACACACACACACACACACACACACACACACACACACACACACACACACACACACACACACACACACACACACACACACATTAAATGTCCATTGTATTAAATAAATAATAAAATGATTTGTTTTTATTTATTTGAATCGTCCACATCGGTAAAGTTTTTTCCTGGTAATGATTCGGTCACACACTGAGGAAGATATTTAATGACAGATTGTTTCTGAGTCGGCCTTTTCTACATTTGTTCCGTTTTCTCTTGTGTTACATTTTTACAGTGACGGGTAGATGGAGGCGTTTCAGTCCTGTGGCTCCTCCTGCTGGAAGCTAAAGCTCATTACAGATGAGCAGGTTTAAAATGTGCTGCTGCACAAACTGGTTTCCAGTGACTAAAACTTCTTTCAGATGAAATCATGAGCGGGTTTTATTCAAATAGAGAAAGGGAAAAACAATTATTCTGCATATAAATGATATAGGATTTGGCTTTCTGATGAGATTTTCTGTACCCCAGTATAACCGCACCAGGTAAACCAGTTCCCACATGAACCTGAACACATGTTGGGGTTTCTCCTTAAAATGTATGTTTTTTACTCCTCTTCCTCAAAAATGTTAATATTCAGGGGAAATTGTTCTGCTGACGAATTTTATAGGTCAGCTGGAGGAGGGGTGTGAGGCGAGGGAGGGTGTGCAAAGGGGTGGGGCACAGCAAACAGGTGAGGGGGCGGAGTTTACTGCTGCCTACCTGCTCCTCCTCATCTCCTCCTCTTTCTGCTGCAGAAGAGCTGAAACAGGAAACAGAATCTGGGAGTTTACTGATCTGAGTTCAGTTTGTCTGAAGCAGAGTTCTGGTTCTAGTCCAGCTGAGGACACTCACAGGACTCGCTCTGGGTCATGTGGGCCAGGATCTGGAAGGACTTTGACTGAGAGCTGGTGCTGCGGCGGCCCCACTCCACCACTTCCTGGTCCTTCTCTGCCTCCTGGACAGCCTGGTAGACTGGAGAGGCGCTGTCCACCAGCCGGTCTTTACCTGGAACTGGACTGGAACCACCACCACCACCACCACCAAAGACCAAACCAGGAACTAAATTTACTCCAAATGATGGTTTCTAGTTTTAATGTCTGTGTTATTGCCTGAATCTCAGATGTAATGGATGTGAAATTAAAATAACTGAGCATGAAATAAAAGACGAGACTTGTGTCCAGAGGAGCTGACTGACACATCAGGAGTAGCAGAAACAGGATCAGAACATCCAGGTCGGCTTTCACCTATCCACCAGTTCAGATTCAAAGTAATGTCAGTCTTTGTGTTTAGGGTTGATTTTACCTCTGCAGTCATATTCAGCTGAGTTGTATATAATATAAAACATTGTAAAAAGGTTTTGTAATGTTTGCTTTTTTTTATTGAAATCTTTTAGAATTAGTTTAACCCTAATGGGTGTGACCCCGCGAGGAAAGTTGACCATTGAGCAGGATTGATGGTTTATCCCTTGGATCCATGTGGCAGGGGGTGAGGTGATGCTCCCTCCTCACTTCTGCCAGGTGGACCTCAAGGGATAAATCATCCATCCTGCTCAATGGTCAACTTTCCTCGCGGGGTCATACCCATTAGGACAGTGGGAGGGTTAAAAACACGACTGAACGTCATAAAAAGGAATGAGGTTTTTGGTCATGTATTTGTGTGGCACATTCTAGGGTTCTACAACTCCCCAAGGCACTTTACAATGCATCATGTCATTCATCCACACACACACAAACACATGGGTGGTGATGAGCTACATGGTAGCTAC
The DNA here is from genome assembly GCF_043380555.1 of Nothobranchius furzeri. Classification (NCBI taxonomy): domain Eukaryota; kingdom Metazoa; phylum Chordata; class Actinopteri; order Cyprinodontiformes; family Nothobranchiidae; genus Nothobranchius; species Nothobranchius furzeri. Next base: position 44,698,242 of record NC_091752.1, read on the forward strand.
AGCTGCCCTGGGACACACTGACAGGCACCACCGCTACCACTGACCACCAGCAGACAAGGAGGGTGAGGGGTCCTGCCCAAGGGCACAATGAATAACACTAACTTGGTTCAAACTGGCAACCCACCAGGTTTAGAGAGTCTTCCTCTGTCTATGCCTGAAAAAATGAACAGAGATCATTGTATAACTAGATAAATTGCACTTCTTGCAGAAATGCTGTTTGAATGCTGTATAGCTTAAACTATAAGCTGAATCTGCTGAATAGCTGAAGTGAAGCTGAAACTAAGCAAAACTGTCAAAATGAGCTGAATGTATTGAAAGATGTAGAAGCAAAAAGCACCAACAACCAAGTAAAGCACAAAAAGTAAGTGAATAATAGAGAAAAATAATCCTAAACAGCAGAAAACTGAAATCTGTGAGCATTGTATAAAAATCTGGACAGCTAAAATGTCTAAACACCTGAAATTTCAGTAGAACAAGTTTAACAGTTTAATATTTACATTTAGCTGAACTGTGAAATTAGCAGCATATGCTAAATTTGGAAACTGATTACAGAAGCTGCTGAATAGCTGAAGTGAAGCTGAAACTAAGCTAAACTGTCAAAATGAGATGAATGTATTTAAAGATTTAGAAGCAAAATCACCAACAAGTGTAATAAAGCTCAGAATATAGGTGGAGAATAGACAAAAAATGCTTAACAGCAGAAAACATAAATCTTTGAACATTGATTAAAAACTCAAAAGTTGAAATGTTAAACAGCTGGCATTTGAATGAGAATAGTTTACATAGGTACATTTTTACAATTGGCTGAACTGTGAAGTTAAAAACATTTACTGATATCTGAAACTGATAGATTAACATATGTTCAAACTTGGTATGGAATTGATGAATTGTTGGATGAATGAAATGATGGATGGACTGTTGGATGGACGTTAGATGGTTTATTGGATGGGTGGATGGATGGATGGATGGATGGATGGATGGATTGATGGATGGTTGGATAGAAGCATGTATGGATTTATATGTAGATGGATGGATTCCTTAGGCCAAGCCGATCGATTTGATGTCTCACATGTGTGGGTGTGTAATTCCATTTAGCCAGAAGATGATTGGCCTCTCTCAACCAATCAGGGAGCTGGGAGGGAGCGGGGCACTTTCCCACCTTCTGACGGTCAATCAAATCGAACTTGTTTCTAGTTTTAAGTACAAACAATTTAAAAAGATCAAAAACAGGAGTCTGTTATTGGCTCAATATTCTGCTTTTTATATTCATTCCTATGAGACTTAGTTAAAGTGATTTGTAGTTCCTTGTGTTGCCATGGTAACAGATGACAGGAGTCTGCTTTAATAAAGCAATGTACAATGTCACATGACTCTTTTAAACTTTGAATAACATTTCTATATTAAAGTATGTTGATACAGTTGTGTCTAAAATGTTGTTAATAAGCACGTTGCCATGGTAACGCAGCACACAATATGAAGTTAATACAAGACCCCTGGGACCAAGCAGGTTGAATTGATGTATCATATGTGTGGGTGGCTTTGACCCTTATTTTTTACAGGACCATTTGTTGGCCTTCGCTTGTGATGGAGCATCAGTGATGCTTGGGAGGAAAGTAGGGGTCGCTGCACAGCTTTGTTGCAAATTCCCTAACTTGTTTGTCTGGCATTGTTCCAACCACAGACTGGAACAGGCAGTTCCACCTCGCACCCCTATCACCTTTTCTTTTTAGCTCTGTCTTCTTTTTAACCTTTATCTGTATTTTCCTTTCCTCTTTACCTGCTTCTGTACCTTAACACCTGTATGGCACAACCACACAACTTTCCAACACTGCGTCAGACTCAGCAGACACGTACACACACACACACACAAATATATATATATATATATATATATATATATATATATATATATATATATATATATATATATATATATATATATATATAAAATCCACAGCACAATATCATAATTTATGTGTCAAATAATACAACCACAATCACTGTTGGATCTTTATTATTATTATTATTATTATTATTATTATTATTATTATTATTATTATTATTATTATTAACTTTTCTGTTATTTATTAACATACTATTTTATACATTTAGTTACTTATTCCATCTTATTCACATGAAGGTGTCATATTTCAGCAACTCACACACACATCTATGGGTGCACTAAGGTTTGTCTCATGGAACGTACAAGGAGCTGGCTCAATAGAGAAAAGAATAAAGATTTTTGATCAGCTAAAGAGAGTGCAAGCAGACGTAATATTATTACAAGACACTCATAGATCTGCTACATCCGCAGATGAACTTAAAACACCTGAGTTTCCCAGCATGTTCTCTGCCTGCTATAACTCTAGGCAAAAAGGTGTAGCTATTTTAATACACAAAAACATAAATTTCACAGTATTGGACACAGTCTCTGATCCAGACGGTAGATTTATAATGTTAAAAATATCTGTACAGAACCAAAGCTTATGTAATGTCAGCATATACTGTCCAAATATTGATGACCCTTCATTCTTTCATAATTTTTTTCTCTGTACTCTCCGAACACTTGGACTGTCCACTTAAACTTGGAGGCGATTTTAATTTTTGGATGAACTCTTTAACAGACAGGCTCAGTACAACTGGGACTCAGCGCAATTGGCAATCCATTAATATCGTTAAACAGTACATGAGTGATTATGGGCTTTGTGATGCATGGCGATCTCTTCATCCTAACCGTAGAGAATACATTTTTTTCACACGTCCATCACTCTCATTCACGTTTGGATTATTTTCTAGTCAGCAGCTCGTATTTGGCTGACATTTCAGACACTTGAGATACACCCCATAGATGTCAGCGACCATGCTCCGGTTTCTTTAACTCTGGTAAACAAGAAGACAATCCCACCAAGCAAAAACTGGAGGTTTAATACATCCCTGCTTAAAGATGAAGGTTTTATAGATTTTTTTAAAAAGGAGTGGGCTTTATATTTAGAACATAATGACCTGCCTGGAACATCAGCATTTGTTCTCTGGGAGGCAGGAAAGGCAGTGATGAGAGGTAAAATAATCTCTTTCTCGTCACATAAGAAAAAAAACAGAAAACAAACATATTCAGGAGTTAGAAGAAATCATTAAGTCTTTAGAGACATCCACAGAGGAAGAGTTACTGAGCAAATTACGTAAAACTGAATTAGAACTTCATGGAATTATTGACAAAAAGACACAATTTTTAGCACAAAGACTACGAATAGAAAACTTTGAACATAGTATCAAATCAGGTAAATTTTTAGCTAACCAGTTAAAAATAAATAAAGAGAAAACCACCATATCTGCTGTTAAAGACTCAACCGGGAATATAGTTTATCACCTTGAAAGCATAAACAACACTTTCAGAGACTTTTACCAAAGTTTGTACTCACCACAAATAAACCCATCAGATAACGAGATCAATGAGTTTATTGACAGGATAACACTTCCTAAATTATCAGACAGCCAAGTTACAGTCCTGGACTCACCATTAACATCAGCTGAGCTCCAGGAAGCCCTTAAATCTCTGACTAATAGGAAAGCTCCAGGTCCAGACGGTTTCCAGCAGCGTTCTACAAAGAATTCTGGATCATTCTGGCTCCAATATTTTTCAGAATGGTGAGGGAAATCGAAGAGAGTGGCAGATTACAGCCAAACATGAACTCAGCCAATATTAGTCTATTGTTAAAACCAGGCAAAGACCCTGCATTTCCTACCAGCTATCTCCCAATTTCTCTTATTAATGTTGATCTCAAAATAATTTGTAAAGCCCTGGCAAAAAGATTAGAGAAGATAACCCCCTTCATAATACACCCGAACCAAACTGGTTTCATCAAGGGTAGACAGTCATCCACTAACTCACGTAGATTACTTAATTTGATAGATTTCTCTTACAGTAGAAACATAGAAACTAATATATTATCTCTAGATGCAGAAAAAGCTTTTGATAGAGTTAACCGAAGTTCTTATTTGCAACTTAACATAAATTTGGTTTTGGGAACTTCTTCATAAACTGGCTACAAACATTATACAGTTCACCAACTGCACGTGTCAGGACGAACAACCAAATATCAGCAAGCTTCTGTCTTCAGAGGGGGACCAGGCAGGGATGCCCACTCTCCCTCTCACTCTTTGCTATCTTTATTGAACCACTAGCAGCAGCAATTAGGCAAACAACAGGTATTAAAGGGATAAAGTGTAAGAAAATAAAACATAAGATCAGTCTTTATGCAGATGATGTTTTCCTCTTTCTCCGGAATTCTCAGTCCTCTCTCTCTCATTCAATAGAACTGATAAACTCTTTTTCAAAAGTTTCAGATTACTCTATGTACTGGTTAAAATCCACAGTTCTACCAATTAATTTCTCTTTTGTCAATTTACTTAATACACAATTGGAGTCAGGGAATATCACATACTGGGAATTAATGTCTCTCCCAAGTTAGTAGATCTAACCGAACTAAACTTTTTCCCACCTTTTTTTTTAATTTTTTTTTCACCGTGTCCTGTCTGGCTGTGAAACAAACAGAATTGATGTCTGAATGCTGGTGACAAGCCTTACAGATTTACTCTCAGGTGGAGCATCAAAGCGTCTGCTTTTAATGTCACGCCTAATACTTAAAACTTTATTGTTATTGTTTTTGAATGCTTTGTAATTCCGACTAGACACAGAGTCAGAGGTGAAAGAGAAAGGAAAAGACAAAAGGTGAGGAGAGAGGGGGGGAAGGGGGGGGGGGGGTCCACAAAAATAAACAATAATGAACAAGAGTCTGCTTCTAGACCTGCAGAAAGAGACAAGGAAAAAAAAGCAAAAGAACAAAAAATGGGACACAACAACAATACAACAAGATCAAGCTATCACTGCATCAACTTGATGAAGAAATATACAATCAACATTGTTTAACTGAACAGTCACACAATAATAAATCACAGTGCATTAAGTGCCCACCATAGTCTTAAGACCTGTGTTGAACGTGCCCAAGCCCATACTTTGAGAGCACCATGTGAGCACCTGTGTGTTTACACGTGCTTGTTTATGTAAGGTTTATCTACAGGAGCGTCCAATAGAGAGTGCGAGGGACCACAGACCTGCCCCCCAAAGATGCGTAGGAGACAAGGGGAGCTCCAAGTCCCAGAGATCCAGGCAATGTCCCAGAACACAGGAACCCCAAGTAGACTGCAACCAGAAAGGCCCCCGCCCCCCTCGAGAGGCACAGAGGATCGCCCCGGGGGGCCACAACTAGCAGCCGGCAGAGTCCCGGGAGACATCAGCGGCAAGCTCTCAGGCCCGCCCGCAGCCTCCCACCCCCTAGCCAGCCGAGCCCGGGACCAGCGACCCGGGACCCAGGGGCGACCACCCCCGCCGGGGACCCAACAGAGCCCAGGGACCCAGACCCCACCAGGCCGCCACCGGGATCTATCAGGCAGACGCCAAAAATCTTAAACCCCCTGACCCGGTTGCCACAAACACTCAGGCAGACCAAGGCACCGCACCCCACACTAGGTGTGGCAGGGGGAGGGGAGACGAAGATCTATATCATCAAAAGAAGTCCCAGGAGAGGGGAGGAGTCAAAGGCCCCACCTGACATATACAGTCATACACAAACACAGTCACACACTCCCTCCCTCATGCTCACACATGCACATACACAACCAAAGACACAAAAATGCACGCCGGACATCCACTCATGCTCCCCATACACACCCTATTCACTCTGGTCCCGGTACTGCTGCACATGGGGTACAACCATCACCGGTTACCAGAGTTTGACCCTTTCTGCTGGGGTACTGATGAGCAGGCACCCCCACCCAAGGCTGAGCACAGCAACCCACCACCCCAGACCTCAACCAGACGGCCAGATCTCCCTCCTAGCCTCCAGCCCCAGGAAGCCAAGCAACAACAGAGGTGTGCTAAGACCCCTAGTCTCCCTCCACCTGCTCCAATATAGTGTTGTGTGTTAATGAGGTGTATTCCATGGCTGTGGTGAGTGGGCAGTGCGGGCATTGTCTGGCCTATGCCAGCTGATGCCACCGCACCACCCCACTTGCACCCACAGCCCTCGGTGTCTAAGTGCGGTTTAAAATTGGAAGTGGGCACCGGCACTCGGGAAGAGGCTGAGAAATCACCGTGCCAAGTGCCGTTGAATGTGCTCACTCCCAAGGCCCTAAGTGACTCTGACTACAGAGATGCCTCTGACACGTCTCATCGCCATTCAAAAACTGCACCTATTGGAAAAATTCAAAAAGCGTGAGCAGCAAAAGGCTTTGATGGTCATCTGTGTGAATTTTATGTGCCTACCATGAATTGTCTAGAAGCTATGATGAGAACATTTTAGCTGTCTGAAGCCCATCGGAGGAGAAAATCTCTGTTCCTTTAACATGGGTTTCAATGAGACAGAAGAAGGGTCTCTCCTCCTTCTGAGGCTTGTAGAGAAAGAACCGTAACACTTACGGACAAAATGAAACCCACTCTGAAAAGCTGACAAAAAGTACTACTTTTTGAAATATGATTTGTTTCGGTACTCCAAAGGGTCTGGGTGTTGCAAAGAGTTGTTTCCAGAAAATGTGAAGGTCAAAAGTCAGTGTGTGAAATTTTCAGTTGAGTGGTGAGAGACATTTTTTTAAGTTTAAATATTCTCAAAGAAATGTACAAAACGACCACAATGTTTGGAGTACATTCACGATTTATAGCTCAAAACGAAGGCATATCCGTTAGCTGCAAGCCAGCATGCGTCTCATTTCAATCGAATTTACGTTTTTCTCAGGACAATGCCAGAAATGGAGCAAAGGAGGGTAATTGCTCCTATCTCTGCCCATTATAATTTTTGTGATTTTTTTCTGAAACTCTCAAGCCGTACCTCAACTTCTACCTGCGATTTTAGAAATACTTTAATAGATATGAAAAAGATTTTTTAACAAGTAATAGCTGAAGGTCTTGTGAGTTTGGTGAAACTTGAATGAAGTCTCTAGGTTAAAGTTAACCTATAAGAGTAAGAGTTCAAATAAGTGATAAGATTTAGCTGAAAATTGAGCAATCCCATTCATTTCAATGGGACCAAAAATCGCAGAAAAAGCTCAATATCTAAAAAAGTATCAAATATTTTAATACCAAAAGTCATTGCTGGTGTAGCGTTATTAAGATCCTATCGTCTGCCCTTAACAGGTGCCCCTTCACACAGTAACAGCGTGCGTGAATCGCCAAGGTCGGGTGCTTGTTTCTGAATGTTGACATTCCAGGAAAGGAGACAGAAGAAAGAAGAAGAACGCTTTTCATTAATTAATCAAAGTACTTTATTTGTGATAAAGCTAATCAAAATATATGTTGATCAATAATAATCAGGTGACTGATCTGTGAAATAAAAATGTCATGATTTATGTGTTTAATGAATAAACAGGACTGTGCACCAGACACACTGATCCACCAGAACATAGAAACGCATGACACATTGTTCTCATCCAATCAGAGCTTTCGTCTGTTGCAGGGCAGAATCTGGGCTGTTTATTTAAATTGTCCAATCCGATTTGCTAAGATTTATAAACAACTAAGTTAATAAAACAGGACAACGCCATTTTAACCTCAGTTCGATCCCAGCTCCAAAGGAGTTACATCATAGACTCAACGTACCGTAAATCCTCTAATACAGGCCCGGGCCTGTATTTGACTCAAGCTCATCAAGCTCCAGGCCTTTATTGGAAGGAGGGCCAGTATTAGAGGCAGGCCTCTATTTCTATTTGAGCAAAATGAACTAATGGTTCGCTGGAGTTTTTGACAATTAAAATTGCGCCCACATTTTCAAAGTTAAACACATTTCTTTTAAAAACGGTAGTTCCTGCTTCAGTCCTCTCCCCCCTCCCCCTGCGCAGCGGCCGCAAACTCACTGATGCGCCTGCAGCCTCTCGGAGTTCCTGCTGCTTTAAACATTAAAATAATTATTTCATTTTCTGTTCCTCACTTCTGATGACCTTCAATGGTGTCTGTTTGTTGCAACAGCAGGTACAAAAACTAACTTGTTTTTATTTGACTATTTTTCTGTCCTGCCTGTTTATTATCTTCCTGCATCTCCTCTCAATCCTAAAGAGAAACTGCTACCTGGGTTCATATATATTCACCTTATGAGTTACCTTTGAACTGCAGTTCTAAAAGATCTACCGACCGCAAAAACAGCGGAGCGCTCGCTGTTTGGCGGCCGTATCAGTGATCAGTGCGTCGGAGGACAAGGTGATGCCCAGCAGCGCCCCGCTCCACAGCATGCAGCGAAACGCATCAGACGCAAATAAAAGACAGAAAACATTAAAGGAAATGAACCGACACGAACGATCGCGTGTCAGTACCTACGGTCTGGCACAGTGCGTTACTGATCACAGAGAATGTGATCATACGATAATTCAATAGGGAGCGTGGTTTCACAGACGCGGAAGTGATAGCGTCGGTGAAACGCCGGCTGCTCTAGGAAACCCCCGAGCGTTCGAGAGTCAACGAAGTGACACGGAAATGCCGGGCTTTCCAGAAGTAAGTAAGATAACTTACTATGAGCTGATAGTTCGTTGGATTGATCGGTAGGTTGGAAACTCTGATCATGAATCTGAAGAAACGATGACTGAGTGGTGAGCTGGAAAGGCGACTTCCGTTTATAGCCGCGGTTTGTGACGTAGGTGCGACGTGGAGGGAATCCCCGCGAGGGGCATGCTGGGAGTCCCTACTTCGCGGATTTTCACCTATCGCTGCCAGGTCTGGAACGCATCTACCGCGATAAACGAGGGATTACTGTAGTTCATACAACCCCTACTGATGCTCTCCAGAGTGTTCTGCAGCATAATCAGCCCGTTCTCTTTGAACTTGATAGTGTAATGACCTGGCTGGGGTTGTAAGCCAGGTGCATTCTGGGTATTGTGTTATATGTGTTTCCTATCGTTCTGCTAGTTCCTATGTGCTGATTTGCGTGTTGTGTGAGTGTTATGTAAGCCACAGGGAAGGTGATGTGTGTTCTGTGGAGCGGGTTGAATTAGCATGGTTAACTGACACCATGACTGTGTGGTAGGAGCGTGATAGAGGATCGTGTCTGTAGCGTTACAAAGCGTTGTAGAAAAAGCCTAATAAAGGTCTGCGTGAACCCCTACTGCCTCCTGCTGGTTGTTTCCGGGACTATAACCCTGCCGCTGGGACGCTCGTACTTGCTTGTTACCACATTCCATCCGGCCACAATAAGAGACCGGCCATTATTTACCTCCGCTGACTCCGACACCGGCCAAAATTGGAGACCCGGCCTTTAATTGAATACCGGCCTTTATTAGAGGATTTACGGTAGTTTCAACCAGCTCTCAAATCACCATCGCTAAAGGAGATTACAGCCTGGCCAGCTGTGTTTTTCTACTTTTAAGCTGAGAACTGTCAAGCTGGAATTTCTGTCGTTTGAACAACAAGACGACGGTTCCTTCACAATAAAAGCTGAACGCGCTGAGACCTGCCGCTACTGCCGGAGCTATCCATAGACGGGTTTTGTCGTGCTGCAACACTGTTTCATCAGTCCAGTACCAAGGAGGTTCGAGGACCTGACATTCCTGATCTGACCACGGGAGACTCCAGACGGTACGTAGCCTCGCAAGATGGCGTTTCATGTCATGAGCTTCTGAAGCCTCGTGCACCCTAGTCATAACATCAGACAACCAGATCCGCCTGCCTCAGCCTAGAGATTCTGAACACACACACACCAACACTTCAACATTCAAATCCATATGCATCCATCATAGAGAGTCCTGGTACGTTGTTTGAATTTATAATTATAGAAATTAAAGATTCTTAAACAATCCCAACTCTCTCTTTTCTTGTCTCTAAGTCAATACAAAGTGTTTAAATAAAACTCCCTGAAGGTAAAAACAACCTCTTCTGATTATAATATCTGGACCTAATAACAGTGTAAGAATATACAACTATATTCCACTACACTGGCATAAGCTGAACGAGCTGAACGTTTTGATACCAAAATTGTGTAAATAGTAAAAGAATTGTGGAAGTAGTTAAATGCCAAAAAACGTACGGAAGCTGAACACCAAACATGTAAACATCTGAAAATATCATCATTCTTGGAGGTTATTGTTGTGAGTGCTGCTCTGATGAGTTGGTTAGGAAGAGCAGCAGCTGCAGGTAAATGCAGCTTTATCTCAGCTGTTTGCTTGAGTACTTTAGTAAACCACTAAGGACAAAAGGCTGTTCTGCTTTAAAGCTGCAGAAATGTTGCAAAATTATGAAATTATCTCATCGCGTGTTCATACTCCAGCGTTCGTAAACCTTCCAGTGGCCAGGTCAATAAATGAGTAATGCTGGTGGTCCAACAGTATTTATATTGCTGATATTAGGATTTAACGGGGTTAAATACTACGGTATCTGTGTTATTGACTCAAACTCAACTCCACAAAAACAGGAAACATCTAAAAGGAAACCATGTTATTTAGTGATGATGTGATAAACGTTAAGCTCAAACCACCACGAGATGTCGAAGCAACCAGTATTCATAATCACGCTCCCGTAGTCTGTCTCCGTGACTGTGATTGATCAAATGACGACACGTGACTGACACACAACTACAAAGGATGAATCCCCTCCTTTCTCTGACTGATTCTTGAAACCCAATGCTGAAACCAACGGGCAGCCTTTGTGAAGCCAACCAAGAAGTGACAAAACTGCAGTTCCACCCTCATCCACTAGGGTCTGGCAGCAGAAGTGAGCCAATCCTCATTGACTCCCAGGTTAGAACTTTCATAGCAGAAATAAACATGTTTACAGCCTGGTTCAAAATAACATTTTAGGTTTATTAGATCTAGTTTACATTCATGACAACTCTGAGGGGTGGAGTTTTTTCTTTTAACTCTCCTGTTTAGGTGTAACTAAATGCTTGAAATTCTGAATAATTAGATTTGATTGACAGGTAGCATGAGCCTCAGAGCTAGCGCTAGCGGCTAGCAGCTAGCCTGAGATGCTGTGGTGAGTGTGTGCAAATAAAATTGTTCACCCATGCAAGCATGCTGCAAATAAAATAGTTGAGAAACAGACATTCTGGTGTGTTTTTGTGCGTGTATTACAAACATCTACAATCATTGTAAGAAAAGAAAGCTGACTACTTCACAGGTTTTGCCTATTGTGGGTTATTTTTAGATCATAACTGCCGTGATAAATGAGAGACCACTGTGTTTTAACCGTCAATGGTCAGCACCAAGCTCCATGTTAGCTCTAGGTTTGCTCATTGAGCTCGTAGCTTCCTCGTGTGGCAAGGTGGAGAAACAAGGGCCCGGGCGGGATTTGATCCCCAGACTCCCGGGTGAGAGTCATACGCTCTAACCAGTCAGCCAAAGGGACATCCCCTTGGCCAAGTAGCCAGGGCTCATAATCAATCGGAACATTGTGACAGGATGTTCACACTGTCACACTCGGTTTGCTCCTAGCTCCGTGTTAGTTTTGTGTTAGCTCAGTTAGCTCCTAGATACCCAGGTTTGCTCCTAATAAAGAAAGAAAGCAATCTATTATATAGCGCCTCTCAAGATTAAAGGCTCATCACAAGAACAAAACATTAAAAATATATTTAGAAAATGTTTTAAATCTGGTTTTAAAAATGGGAATAAAAAATATAAGGACATAAAGAGAGAAAAGGAATAGGAAAGATGGAAATCGGTGGATCCCAGGAAAGATGGAGTTGGTAGAAAGAGCAGAGAGGGTGGTGATGAAGGTCACACCAAAGCCAGCTTGAACAGGTGAGCTGGAGGAGAAGTGGGGTAATGTGGGTGTGTTTGGAGGACTTGGTCAGAGGCCGAGCACAGGCTTTCTGAACCACCTGTATACGGTTCAGGAAGGTTCTACTCAGACACACGAATAAAGAGTTGTAGTTGTCTAAGCGTGACGAGATGGCTCCGTGTTAGCTCAGTTAGCTCGTAGCTCCATCAGTTCAGAGTTTGATGAGTGTTGAATCATTTGCTCCCACCTTCACAGCTCCACTCTCAGCTCCATCTGGTGATAGTGATGACACGTGTTACGCAGCAAAAATGGTGGTGGGAATCGCCCATTTGGCTTCAAACAAGCTTTTCAGAAATCTTTGGGTGACGTATGGGAGGGTTTGTCCACTATCATCTGCCCACTAACAGTCAATGGCTGAAACCATTGAAGACGACCCCCCCAAACCAAAAACCTTTCAGCACTATACGATTCATGTGAATGCCATATTTGGCTTCAAAAGTGGCCATTTTTGCAAAAAAATGATAAGTTTGCAGGTATGGATAATGGTCCTGCTGCTTCAGCAGCATCCAACTCCAACACCGGCATCATTTTCGATATTACAGACGTGTTCTGTTTAGAGTTGTCTGATGGCGGCTGGATGGAGACACTTTCAGCCTGAGAGGCAACAGAAGGATCTTCGCTAAAGCCTGAAACACTGAATCATGATTGTCTGTAATTTAGTAATATACAACATTGCTTCGGTCTCTCGGTTGCAACAACACAAACAATTTATGCAGAACAACGACACGATCAACCAACAAAAACACGAGAATGTTCACAAACATCTGAAAAATCACCAGAACTCTACAGAGAGGGACTGGTTTCTGGGTTATGTTCATGAGAACAACGCTGGAGACCAAGCTCAGACTGGAGAAACATTTACATTCTTATCTTCACTTTTAAAAGACGCTGTTAGATCTGAGTCAGCAAGCAGGATGGATGGAGCAGAGGAGGACAGGGGAAAAGTGAAGGGAGGAGAATAAAGGGAAAGGAGTGGGGGGGTTCCTACCTGGGGTCATGACCTTTGGCCTGAGACTGGCCCGCGATGGTGTCCATAATTGAGTCCTGTGAGTACATGCTGATGGGGGTGTTGTACTGCGCGTGGATGATGGTGGCCTTCCCACCGGGACCTTTCACCTCTATGGGTTTATGGGTGGTGAGGGCGGAGTCCATCAGCATGCTGGGGTTGAAGCCGGCGCTGACGGAGGTGGAACGAACAGTGAGGAGGAGGGTGGAGGGATGGGTGGAGGTTAAACAGTCTCACAGCAAACACACACCGAGGAGCAGAGAGGCATTGAATCCTTTGGTCACCATCGTAACAGTCTGAACTCACACCTGAGTCAGGATTCAGATTAAACAAGAAGCTCCTCATTTCAAACCCTAACCCTCAGGCAGAGCTTATTTATCTAAAACCAACTTAATAAACACCAGATTGTCCCCAAACACCAGCAGAAAATCAGAATGCCAACTTTTGTTCCATTTGTTTGTTCTTCACTGTTAGCTTAATTTTCTGTGAATTAGTATCCTGAACCGCCTAACCCCGGGTTTCCACGGGAGCCGTCAGCAGCACGTTACTGCAGCAGCACGTCTTGCTCGCGTAAGCTGTTGCTTGGCCCCTCCCACGAGACGCGAAGCAGCAGGGGAGCAGCTGTCACCGACAGAGCACGAAGTCACACGAGTGACTTCGTCAGTAAACACAACAACAAGCAGGAGAAAACTACAACATGGTTTGTGTTTTATGTTCTGTCCGTTTTATAATCGCCAATACGGACCTGAAAAACAAAGGAGGCCGCTAGCTAGGTGATAACTTCTCACGGGGACGCACAGTTAGTAACTGTTTTTAAAAGTAAAGCAACCGGAAGGCAGCACGTTCTTTATTCTGAAAATCTTGGGAGCTTCTCTCCATTTCCGCGTCCGATTTCCTGTCTTTCCTTCCCCAAAAATGTCGAACTTGACCCGTTTCAGAGGCGTTGCGCATAGAAAATAGAACCGGCGCGTAAAGGCCGCGACATGCTGCTCCTGAGACGCGGCCGACTTGCGCTGCTGACGGCTGCCGACGGCTCCAGTGGAAAAGGTTCTGTTGACCACAGCGGTTCCTATGAGCAGCTATGACGTGCTGCTGACGGCTCCCGTGGAAAGCCGGGGAAAGTCTGTGATGTCAGAAGAGGCTCAAAGGTGTGGTCCAGATTGCTTTATCTCTAAAATAACAAAAAGAATCGATAAAAATATGACATTTAATCATCTTATACCGAAGCCCATCGGACTAAATCAAATAACGAATGGCTCCGTCATGGTTTTACTTGCTCTAACAGCAGAGAGGTCTGTAGCTACGATAAGTTTCTCACATTATGATGTGAATGTACTGAAAGTCCACGTTTAACCATCCTGGTACCTAACGGGGAATTTCAGGGATTAAAGCCACAGTGTTTATGTGAAAGTTTTTTTTAGAAGAGTCTTCCATCAGGACACAAAACTGCAGGTTCAGGGCAGAACAACCAGATGTTAATGAAGACGGCCTCCCTCTAAAGAAACACAACCATCAGGGAACTCTCTAAGGTTCCCTACAGAATTGTCCTCCGGTTCCACTAGGAGCTCAGGGCTCATGGATGGGGTGACCAGAGACCAGCCCATCTGATCTGACACCAACAGAACCAAGCCATGCCTCCAGAAACCAGCCAAACCAAACACACCAGCAGGATGCATCAGTGGGAGGGTACTAACTTGGGAGCAGCTGGGGAGAAGACCTTGTTTGACAAACAGCACAGAGACAACAGGGAGAGAGAAGAAAGACAAGTGGTTAGAAACCAACAGCACCAGGCCAAAGATCAGGGACATCCGTGTTGTCCCTGCATTCAGAGATCAAAGACTCGTCATCTGAATCTAGTCACTTGGAGGCTGCCAGAGAGGTGCTGATGGGTCCCTTTAAAAGGGAGGTCATGAGGTCATACTCCACCTTCTAACTAACATACCCAGAATTCCATTACAGATGAGGATTCTAACGAATGATTTAATCGGGAGTCTGAACCCTGACCCGGTCCAGAGATGGTGCTGACTCCTCTGGGTGTGTTCGAAGACAGACCCAAACCACAGACATGAAAGTACTATCAGGGACAAGTCTAGATCCTGGGATGGGACTGGCTCGGATCAGGTTCTGTGATGGGAGGTCCATCAAGAACGTCCTGAATCCACCTTCTGGACCTGAGTCAGCCCTAGTGGAGAACTCTGGAGAACTTAGATCTCTAAATAAAATGTGGACACTGTCAGACATGTTTGTAGGGACAACATGGGACGTGGACACTGTCAGACATGTTTGTAGGGACAACATGGGACGTGGACACTGTCAGACATGTTTGTAGGGACAAATAAAACGCAGTTTATCTCCTTTTAAACTTGTATGTTTCAGACGTTTCTGATGACAACAGAACCTAGCTGTCTGATGATATCAATGATTTTCTGTACGTTGATGTCCATAAATGATTTAGCTTGTAACGGGACCATTTTACCCACAAGAAACATGGATGTTATAGTTTGATTTTGTGGAATGTTTTCTCTTCTCAGTTACAAGCTGAGTTGTGAGTTTGAAATAGATTTTTTATTTTCCAGTGTTGAATCTTTTTCTCCCTGAATTATCCAGACACCCACCCTGGGACCGCCGCGGCCTGATACATGTCTAATCCAAACTGGATGTTCTGATGAGTCACTGTTTCTCCTCGTGAGGGTCAAAGGTCAGCACAGCTGTCATAAAGATGCTGCTGGACTTTTGTTTGATGTTACTCTGTTAGAATATCTGGAATCTTTGTGAAACAAGAGGACGTTTGCATAAACACCCTGAACCTAATCAGTGCAGCAGGAGTAAAGGTTAGCTGGTTGGCTCTCATCGGCCCTGCTCTGTCGCTACGTACCCCACAGGCCGACCTGCCTGCATCGCTGCCGCCTCCCTCAGGCTCTCCTCTGAGTACAGGCCGATGGGGGAGTTGTACTGCCTCCTCTGACGGGGGCTGAACTCCTCTCTCCTCCCAGGAGAGCCTGCTTCTACCTGCGAGCAGCCGTTTAGCTGCACCAGCCAAGGCGACCAGTGGGGGCGGAGCCAAAGGAGACAAGAGAGGTGGAGGAAGAAATGTTGGGTAACAGCTGTCAGTATGTGGGGTTTTCCTACAGCCACCAGGGGCAGCAGACTGCTGTGTGCGTGCATGCGTGCGTGCGTGTGTGTGTGTGTGTGTGGGTGTGTGTGTGTGTGTGTGCGTGCGTGTGTGCGTGTGTGTGTGTGTGTGTGTGTGTGTGTGTGTGTGTGTGTGTGTGTGTGTGTGTGTGTGTGTGTGTGTGTGTGTGTGTGTGTAAAAATCATTTTTACTTCCTTTCTTGATTCAAAAGCAACATTTTTCACTAAGCAGGAATGTGAACTGAAGCGCTGGAGATTTTGTAAGGTCACATTTTTGTTTGTATTTATTTAAATGTAGTTTTCTTGTATTTACTTGGCTTTTGTTGAAGTTACTGGTTTCATTTTTAAGTTGCTTTTCCAGTCATAAACATGGGTTAAAGGAAACTTCTGAGTGGCGTGTCCTGATGTAAACACTGTAGAAACTGGATTCTGAGTGGTCATTAAAGTTGAAACTGCCCAGAGGAGAACAACATGAAACATAAGACCATGGCAGCAGACGATAGTGATGGGAGAAGACAAACACTTTCACAACACACGTGGGTTTGGAAGAAAGGCATTTTGGGTAAACTTACCTGCTGGTGTGGAATCACGGGAATGGCAGCATCCATTCTCGGCATGGGACGCTTGGACCTGAGTAAAAACAGTGAAGGTGAAATGGCTTGTAGTTGATCTTCTAGGGTTCTACAGGTCCCAAGGTGCACACACAAACACACACACACACACACACACACACACACACACACACGCACACACACAGTGATGAGCTACATCAGCCACAGCTGCCCTGGGACACACTGACGGAGGTGAGGCCCGGCTGGTCCCTCCAACCATTTCTAGCAGGAATGGAGGGTGAAGTGCCTTGCCAAAGGACACAACGACTGGGACAGATGTTGCAGGAACTGGCAAACCAAGGATTATAAGTCTCTAAACTGATGTTTTGACTTACAAACATGGCATGAACTTGTGGGACACTGCAACTATGATGATGTGCAAAACCTGCAAAATATTGTTGATGGCATGAAAATCGAACCAGAAACAGAACCAGATGAGAGGCTTTAGAGTTGGTTCTTACAGATTTAGCAGGTTCTGGAACACCAAAATTGTTTCATCTTTCACGGATGATTTCTCAGGTGCTACATTTGTGTTCTACCTGAAGCAGAAGAGACACCGTTCAAGCAACAGAACGGTTCATAGCTGACAGAGCCGCATGCAGGAAGATAACCGCATGAAACATCAGCACCATTCACCTCACCGACACAGGACAGCAGATAGAAACCGCTGTACTCTATTCGATATGACTAGACGCATGTTCCTCGAAAGTGAGTTACCAAAGTCGTTATGGCCATAAGCAGAGCAGACAGCGGCAGTAATCAGAAACAGATAACCAACAAGACAGACCCTGTACGAGATGTTACCTGGAAGAAGACCAAATCTGTTACGAATGAAGAAGTTCAGATCACTGTGTGAAGCAACAAATCACGTCAGTCTGTGCACATGCACCCCCACTCCAATGGTCCCGCCCTAACGGAGAAGGGACGATGCGCTCTGGATCACAAACTCCTTACACTCACTAATCAACCATAAAGCTGCTGTAGAGAAAGGTCTCTGGTGCTGCTGCTGAAGGTGAAAGGTTAACAAATATAAGAAAGTACAGGGAGGCCGGAGGGAGCCTAGCTCCCCTAAAAAGGGTGATGGGCTCCCCCGAAAGCCCTCAACAGACACCCCAACGGGGAGCCCACTGTTCACTGCCATAGAAACTCAAAAACCCTTCACCCCTGGATGTTGGCCAAACAACCCCCCTCTCTTTCTGAGATTTTGGTTTAGGAAATATTATTGTCACAAAACAATAAACTACAGTTACAATCATGTTGTAGGGGCGGATTTAGGATTGAAAAAGTTCTGGGGCTCAGGCCAGATCAGTGATCTTTATATGTTTTGTGATACATTTTAACTTTCACATGTTGACCACCCTGAAGTTTACAAAAAGCATTAGATTACACTTAAGAACTGGTATAATTTTATAATATATATACAGCATATGTTGTTGGTAGTACTATGAAAACAAATCCTCTCTTGGTCATTAAGATTCGAGCCATTTCTATAAAGCAGGGATGAGGGGGTGCACGAGGTGAAAAGTGTAATGGCTGCGGAGCTCAGAGAAGTCTGTCAAAAGTCACCGCTAGCGTAGCCAGAAACTCATTTGTGGGTGGGCCTAAGAAAATGTAAGTGGGCACAATAAACGTAATTGAAAACAAGTATATTTTGCTTGTGTGTGTGTGTGTGTGTGTGTGTGTGTGTGTGTGTGTGTGTGTGTGTGTGTGTGTGTGTGTGTGTGTG
This sequence comes from Nothobranchius furzeri, assembly GCF_043380555.1. Taxonomy (NCBI): domain Eukaryota; kingdom Metazoa; phylum Chordata; class Actinopteri; order Cyprinodontiformes; family Nothobranchiidae; genus Nothobranchius; species Nothobranchius furzeri. The sequence continues at coordinate 44,716,523 of NC_091752.1, forward strand.
TGTGTGTCCTCCGCACATGCCCTAGCTCAGGGGTCGGCAATCCCCGGCTCTGGAGCCGCATGTGGCTCTTCCATCCATCTGATGCGGCTCTCTGTGCTTATAAAATAATGAATGGATATTGAAATAAAATGCTTTATATTTTACTGCATAAATTTTACATCTGTAAGCTAATTCTAAATGTAAAGATTGTCTGCGTAAACCTGAACAGGTCCAACCCGGTCTACTGTGTGACCGGGTTGACGCGTCACGCTTGTGCGTAATCATATAGGCGCTTTCTGAGCTGAAGACGATGTGAGATTCTGGGACTCTCCTCAGACGCCACATTGGGGACAGGAACAAGCACAATTCAGCCAAAGTTTCATCATTAGGGAACATTTTCTAAGTGACAAGTCTCTCTGAGGGACCGGGTTTGGAAAACTCTCGCTTCAGTGGAAGGAATCTTTCCACATGCGCTCTGGTTCTGCAACGCGCTCCAAGCCCCTCTCCACTTCTTCAGCTCACTGTGCACCTTATGTGCACGCTGGCAGTGAGCTGCGCTGAGCGGTGTCCAGCTCAGATGTTCAGAAGGAAATCTTTTCTTGAGTGATTTAGCTACATCTGCGATTTGCGAAACGAATAAAGTGTCAGTTCGTCTGCATGCGTCGGGGTAATTCTTTCTATTCTTTCTCCGTCAAAATAATGGGCCAAATACGGGAACTGTCCGGTCAACACAAGCCCTGCTTTTAACTGTTTTGTTTTCTTGTGAAAATAGATAAAATTAAACTTGATTAACACCAGAGCCAGGCACACTGCACCGTTATCTCCGTCGCTGTAAATGAGGGAAAAACAAAATGATCGGATCCTTTTCTGCCCTTCCCCACCTACAAATTTTAATTACAACAATCAAACGTGACAGAGCCTGGATTTGTATTCTGAACAGTCTAAACATGTTTTAAAAAGAAATGTATGACAAAAGTGGCACCTGCTCAGTAAAACCACCAACAGGGTGAAAATATCAAAATATTGTAGGCAGAGACGGGCTACAACTTCTGGATCCACGTTATAGAAATCGTTTTATTGATTATCGTCTTATGAAAGATAACTTTGACGTACACGAGCGACCGGTACCGGCTGCTGTCACCTGTTGTGAACAGCGCTCTGCTGTCTGAGGGTAGGCCCCGCCCACAACGCCGCGGCTGCTGTGGCTCCCAGTGTTTTCTTTACTGTGGGAAACGGGTGATAATGGCTCTTTGATGGGAACAGGTTGCCGACCCCTGGTTTAGCGTGACATCTGATGCCATGCCCTGATGTGGGGCTGGGGGGGGGGATCAACATGGTCAGGACATAGAAGGGGGTGCGCGGCTAAATAAGTTTGGGAACCACTGCTATAAAGTAATCCTTAAATTCATTGAAAAGGCAAAATTCACAATAGTCACTGACATAATTAGACACTCAAAATATAGCAAGAAACTGCTAAACTATAATTAAGCAAAAATAATAACAATTGGAAAGCTTTATTATCTTTGTATAACAGAATATGCAGCCGGCACAACGATCATGAGCGTTTTTGTTTTACTATCTAAACATCTACTTTACTCCTTTTAGCTTCTTAGTGACCCAGAAAGCATCAGCCTCTGTTATTAGTTCACTTTTATGACGATTATTCCAGCTTGTGTGGATTCTCCCCATGGAAGCTTCTATGTAACGTTATTATTGTACATTATCTTACTAACACAACTTTAAACAAGATGCACAAACCTGAGTCCTCACAGCTGCTGGGCTTCCTTTAGTTCCACAACAAACCTTCCTAACATCAGCCTGATTCATACGTCACTATGAGCCTCGCAGTGGAGGGAGGCACACGGAGTGTCGGAAAGGTTTCCACATGCCAACGCAGGCAGAGGAGTGTTGCAAAGCAGTTCCCCGCCAGGACAACAGAGGGCGTAGCGCTTTTCTGTGGTATCCTACCACCATAACCCCTATTTATCGAGTCCATGATAGTGTTTAGAAATTTCAAAGACTTTATAACATGGATCAATTTGTCTTTCATTCTCCTCCGCCTCTTCATGTCGTCGCCACCTCTAAACCCACCTTTCCCGTCATTTTTGCCACGGGTGAATAAACGTTTGTATTTTCAGACTTTTGCTGCGATGCGTTCCATCTCTTCTGGGTCTGCCGCTACATATCTTTTTACTTATTATCGGGGCAACGGCGGTGCTGGTGATGAATTTACAGGAAGCGATGTCCTGACGAATCACAGCTTGCGGTGTCTGTCAATCTGGACGGATGTTTAAAATTTTGGGCACGTGTCCATGTCTGTGAGCGGGTCGGTGAGACCGTGTGCCGACACCTAACGGTGTTGTGTGCCTCAGCACCGACAAACAGAGAAGTATGGTTTATGCTTGACGCATTCACTTTCCGCTTGGTGATGTGGCTCGCGGATGGAACGCGCTTCACAACTTGCAGCGTTTATGGTTCGTGCGGCTCGTCTCTGCGGTGAGCCAATATTCTCCCAAACTGAACGGGGCAGCATGGAGCTCTACGGCATGCATCCAACACTACACCACAGTAGAAGTAGAAATTACAGTTTACAACATGGCATTCCAGCATTTTTAACAGCGTCCTCGTCTTTTCCGACAGTGCGAGCTATTTCTCTCCAAGAATTATTAACAACATGTTGATCACGGTGATCTCTGAGAGCTGAATCATACAAATGTCTGTATTTACGAACCTCTGCCATACTAGTTCTTGCCAGTCCGCCATGTTTTTCCACGTCCGACCGTCTGCGTGGTTAAGGTTGGTTTGTGCTTGACGTGTCCGCGAGGTCCGCGCGGCAAAATTGTGTCATTTTAACAACCACGCCCCTCCACCGCGCCTCCGCACGGCCCAAAATTTCCGTAATGCGCACCTAGGAAAATTTCTAACCACGTGGACGGTCGGACGCGGAAAAACACGTCCAGTATAAAGCTCTGATGTTCTGATGGGAATCTTTTCTGGATTGATTTAGTTACCTCCGCGATGAGCGTAACGATTAAAATGTCAGCTCATCTGTGTGTGTATCAGTGTGCGTCGGGGTAATTCTTTCAAAACAACCAACATCCTTGAGTTTATCTGTCAAAATAAACAGTCAAATGGAAATATCTGTAACCTGCCATTTAACTGTTTTGCCTTCTTGTGAAGATTGTTGCAAAGAGAAATAATTAAACTTGATTAACCCCAGAGCCATGCGCACTGCACTGTACTGATTGTAAATGAGGTGAAAAACGATTTAATCGGATCCTTTTCTTACCTTTTCAACATGGTTTAATGTAAAGTTTCATTCAGTACAAACTTTAGTTACGCCAATCTAACAAGACAGAGTCTGGATTTGTATTCTGAACAGTTTAAACATATTTAAAACGGAGACGTGCGTGACGCATCTAAAATTTGCCCCTGCTCAACTATTATGGAAATTAAACTAACAAGATGAATAATGTGAAATTATTTTAGGCACAGACAACATCCCCCACACTTTTTAAAAGCTTGCAATGCGCCTGACTACGCAGGTGCACCCTCTCTGGTGGACTTTGGTACTGCATTGGACTTCTGAATATTTTTTCATCCTTCAAGTCAAATTTAGGTTCAGGGCATTTCAGAAAACATCCAAGACCACCCCCTAACCCCGCCCCTGGTGCGATGAGAGAAGGAAGTAGCAGAGTTTTTGTGTTTATGTTTTCTGAGAGCTCAGACATCAGATCTGAGCCTGTTTGTGTTCAGATAAACCTGTAGCAGTGGATTAGGACTGCTGCTTCCTGTGGAGGTGTTCTGGGCATGCTCAGTCAGACTGTGTCACAGAGGTTGCCATGGTAATGCTGCTAAATTATTTATGTGTCCAACAGAACAGTTCTATATTGCTAAAACTTAGGACAGCAGGTCAAAGGTCACAAAGCATGTCCAAATTCAGGGCCCACATCCTTGTAAGGACCCCCCCCCCCCAGCCGGTCCACATAGTCCATAGTCCGGGTCCTTCCTTCATCACTAAATCTGGAAGTGAGTTCGAATGAACTAAGTTAAAGTTAAAGTCCCATCAGTTGTCACACACACTAATGTGTGTGCGAAATTTGTTCTCTGCATTTGATTCATCCCCTGGGGGAGCGGTGAGCAGCAGACACAGCTGCGCTCGGGAACCATTTGGTGGTTTAACCCCCCAATCCAACTCCGTAATGCTGAGTGTCTAGCAGGGAGGCATTGGGTCCCATTTTTTTCTAAATCTTTGGTATGACCCGACCAGGAATTGAACCCTGATCACCCAGTCTCAGGGTGGACACTCTACCACTAGGTCATTCCTGCCCTTCCCCTGGCGTATGTCCTGATACCTAGCAACTATGACAGCGCTGAACAGAACCATGACAGCGCTGAACAGAAGTTGCAACTAAACAAGGTGGTTTGACGGAAGCCTTTATAGCTCGAGGACTTTTCTTTTTCTTGACAGATGATTTGTATTAATGGAAGAAAAGGCCCAGCAGCACAAAGGCTTCAGATGTTATTGTACCAACATGTAACCCTCTCTCTCTTCAGGCTGGGTGAGAAACTCCAGCACCGCCATCGGCGTTTAGCAAAACAAAGACGCAGTGGCGGCTGGCCAGTAGAGGGCGATAGGGCGCTGCCCTCCCAGTTTTCCCCAGTGTTTTTAATTTTTAGTTAAAAAAATAAATAAATAAAATTAACAATAATCACATTTTCTAAGTTAATTGTGTGTTTTGTAACAAAAACAAATCATATATATATATATTGGTCAGAAGCTCTCTGCCGAGCTGTGGAGCCGACAGAAAGGCTGTGGGCTGTGTTTCAATCGCCCAAACAGCACGAAAGCAGTCCGCCATTTGCTGACAAGAAAATCAAATGGTAGGAATGGGAATGTATCCAATCAGCGTCGACGTTGTTTCAGAAGCATGATGGGCGATAGAGCTACCGCCAAAGGCTTTTGTTGCTGTTCGGTAGAACTCGGAGAGTCTCGACTACTCCAGCACGTTTTTGGTCGTGACGGTCGTGGTCGTGACGCAGATGGACGCCAGTGATACAACCAGCATGGATACCGGATCTCAGCAGCCACTGAATTCAGTTCGGTCTCTTCTCCAGCATCCGTTCAAGAGGGGAACTATGGTGGAAAAACTTAATGTCAAAGAGCTTGGACCAGATCAGCCCGACGTAAAGATAAGCCAGCAGGAGGAGGAGAGAGGTAAACTGTACACCCCAGGCTTCTGGGAAGGCTTGGCTAGCTGGATGCAATCACGCTAATGCGTTATTTTGCTTTCCGTGTTTGTTATTCAAAACGACTGTGACAGATGAGGCATGGATTGAGTCAGGAGTTACGGACATGAAACATTTTTCTGAGAAGGTGAAGAAACATGAGTTATCCCGGGCACACATGGACAACACGGTGAAGCTAGCTATGCTAGGCAGAGCTATCATTGCCATGCAGCTCGAGACGAGGGACACAGGCTTGCAGTGAAGAAACACAATGAAGAAGTGGATCAGAACTGGCACATTTTGTCCAAGAGAGAGATGTCAACACAGTGTATGAGCACAAGGATGACCTCCTCAGATTTGTCCAGATGATCAGAGACTTGGATGACTTTGATCCAATCACTGAGAGAGAGGCAGGAGGCTTTGTGAGAATGCTGGAGGAAGAAGATTTCAGCTTTCTGCTGGCATTGTGTCACAAGATCATGCCACATGTGGACATGCTGTTCAACCAGCTGCAGAAGAGGAACATTGACTCTGTCTCCATCACAGGGGTCATCCAGAGCTTCACCAACAGAATGCAAAAGATCAGGTACATACTTGTTTATTTAATATTATTGTGATGAAATTCTCCAGTATGTTAGTTTCACAAACAGTAATGTGGATGTGGACCATATATGGTCATGTTATTTTATGTGCAATTTAATGCAGTATTTTTCAACCTTGGTCCGCAAGGCAGCGTGCCAGTAGTCAGACACACCTGGATTAATCCCTTTGTCCAATAATGTAAGACAGGAAATAAAAGAGCTGTGCTTAATTCAGGAAATAGTGAAGTTGTGCACAAAGCTCAGAAAGCACAAGTTTGTTTAAAAACAAAATAGCACAGCCCCACCAAAAATATTTTTCACCAGCCGCCACTGCAAAGACGCATTTGTAAACACACTTTTGTCCAAGTGTGGAGCGTGTTGTTGCTTCACTGTGACATAATCGACTCTGGATCTGGACACAGTCTACCACCACCTCAGAACCTGTTCTGGAACAGAAGACCTGTCCACTTGACAGGAAGTGGAGACAGAATGCAAAGAGAAGGTAACCAGTGGAGAAACCAGGTCTTACTTGGACATGGAGAGAGCCAAGTTGTGATTGGCCATCTTGATTCTGTTCTGGGCCTCCAGGTGTGTCATGCCCTCCGTGCTGAGGCCGTCGATGGCGACAATGACATCACCCTGGATCAGGTTACCGTGGGCCGCCTTGCTGCCTGGCGTGATCTGTCCAAATGAAAGACAAAAGTGAAAAAATCATCATCTGACGCAGATCACAGGTCACCGAGCATGTCGCTCCGATTCACCTCACTGGGAAAAGCTGCCTGGAAAAATGACTACACTTTCCATGAATCAATCAGGGAAATGGGAAGGAGAACTAATCAATGCTAATGTGCACTTAGAGTTCAGTAATCTGAAAATCCAGGTCAGAGCAGAGAACAGGGTGAGGACACGTAATCGGCACGTTGGAACAGGTCTCTCCTCTTAGAGGCGGTAGCAGAGAGATCAAACTGGCCCCAGTAGGTCCTGGGTTGACCCGGGGGCCTCCTGGGACGTGTCCAGGAGGAGTCCTAAATGTCCAAACCTCCTCTGCTGGCTCCTCTCCTCACAGAGGAGTGGCACCCAGGGCTCATTACCCACAGCTCATGACCAGAGGTGAGGACTGGGAGCCATGTTAGATCCCATCATTAATAAAGCTGCACCTTTAGGATGAAGACAGCAAAACAAGAACAACTTCTGGAATGTCAGGCTGAGAAATATTTCAAACCATGTATCTGAGGAGCTGATTATCAGCTGACTCTGCACAGACACTTCCTGTTCAACAGGAAGTTGTCTCTGAGACAGGGATTGTTACATCATGAGGAGGCATGGGGCTTATTGGCTCAGCCTCCGACCCGTTTGGTCAGCTGGATTAAACCGAACCGAACCACTCAGCTAGCTGCTCACTGAGCCTGAACAATGTGAGGTCTGTGTGAGGCTGACCCACTTTCCCATGCTGACCTATATATGTGTCACACACAGGCACCTCTGCAGGTCCCCCCCACACAAACACAAGGTCAGAGGTCAAAGAACTCTGAAGGTTCGGGACTGGTGATTGAGGAGAACAGGCTCAGAGACTACTTCACACCCTAACCCTTCACGTCATCTGAGAGACAGAAGAGGTAACTCTGGTTTCACAGATAACCCCTGCTCCACTTACACATGTAACTGTGAGTTTTAGTCATTTTGGGGCCATTTTAGGTTCCCGTCCTCCTTGTTGTAGTCCCGCTGTGTCTCTGCAGAAACTGTGGTTCTGACTGGGCTCTGTTTGCAAGACTGAATGGTGACTCTAGTCTACACATTCATGTCCTCTGAAAGGTGTGACTACAGCAGGTGGGTTTCAGCTCCAGTCTGAAGCCTCATCAGCAGCTTCACTGCAGAGTTCAGATTAACATTGTTTCTGCAGAGATGAATTCAGATTATTCAGGGTTAACAGCTTCTGTTATGATTTTTGTATTCATATCATTTTGAATTATTATTCATTAAATGTATCATCCAAATGATCTTTTTTACTTTCTATGGTTTGAATTTGTGCTTTTTTCACCTTTGATGAATAAACTTGCATGCCTGTAACAACCTTTATTCTCAGTCAATTGATTCCACTTAGCTGCACTTTTTTACCTGTTTGGTTTTTATTTTTGTTCATTAATGACAAAAAGCACACACACACACGCACACACACACACACACACACACACACACACACACACACACACACACACACACACACACACACACACACACACACACACACACACACACACACACACACACCAATCAACCTGACAGTTATGGGAAGCCAGAGTACCCAGACAGAAGCCACAAACACAGGGGTAACATGCAAACTAAATGCAGAAAGACCACAGGCTGGGATTCAAACCCCGCCTGGCAACAGTGCCACCCACTGCACCATCTTTTTGCCTTTTTTTTTTAACAAAATCTCATAATTTTAAAATCCACATGTCAATATTTTTTGCCTTTGTAGTCAAAGACATAAAAATTCACGAGTCTCAAAGACACTCATAAGGCTGCTGTTTGTTTTTAGGGAGTGATACAATTTGGGATCCCGGATGTGGCACCCTTTGGAATGCCCCCTGTCAGACCGAGCAGCTGTAACGCGATGAAGAAGAGCTCAGGGAGCTTGGTCAGCTTGGTGTGTTACAGCCGGAGTTGAGTTTCCTGCTGCTCGGCTTTCACACTCTGTAAAACTTCATGTCTGCAGCTCAGATAGCGACAACAGCAGCAACCTGATGCCGATGGGAGTCACAGCCTCACACATGCCATGTATTAAACATCAATCATGAGAAAAAGCTGCAGCCAAAAGAGACTCAATTATCCACAACGTATAAGTTTCTCTGAATGAGTCATTAATCATTTCTGAAGAACGCTAACTTTGTGTCTTTCAGAGGTTCTGATCCACATCTGATCCTGACCCAGATTCACATCCTGACCCTGATCCAGATCCTGAACCAGACTGTAGTCCTGATCTAGACCCAGACCCAGAATCTGATCATAAACTGGACCCAGATCTGATCCTGATCCTGATCTAGACCCAGATCCTGATCCAGAACCAGACTGTGGTCCTGATCTAGACCCAGGTCCTGCTCCAGATCTAGACCCAGATCCAGATCCTAATAGTGATCCTGGTCCAGATTCAGACCTAGATTCTGGTCTCGATCCAGACCCAGACCCTGATCTAGACCCAGATCCAGATTCAAATCCTGATCCAGATCCTGATCTAGATCCAGAATCAGATCCTGATCCTGAATCAGATTGTGGTCCAGATCCTGATCTAGACCCACATCCCAACTCTGAACCACAGTCTGCTGTGTTCCTGATCTAGACCCAGATCCTGATCCTTATCCTAATCCTAATCCTGACCCTGGTCCAGATTGTGGTCCTCATCCAGCCAGGCCTGGGGTTGGGGCCCGTGAGCGAGTGCCTGGTGGCCGGGCTTTCACCCATGGGGCTTGGCTGGGCCCGGCCCGAACCGGATACATGGGCTCATCCAACTGTGGACCCACCACCCGCAAGAGGAACATGAAGGGTCCGGTGCAATGTGGATCGGGTGGCAGACCGAGGCGGGAGCCTTGGCGGTCCGATCCCTAGACAAGGAAACTGGTTTTTGGGACATGGAACGTCACTTCGCTGGCGGGGAAGGAGCAGGAGCTTGTGGCAGAGGTGGAGCGGTACCGGCTAGATATAGTCGGACTCACCTCGACACATAGCATTGGCTCTGCAACCCAAGTCCTTGAGAGGGGTTGGACACTCTTCTTTGCTGGAGTTTATCCGGGTGAGAGGCGGAGGGCTGTGGTTGGCTTTTTGTTAGCCCCAAGATTCTCTGCCTGTGTGTTGGGGTTTACCCTGGGGGATGAGAGGGTAGCTTCCCTGCACCTTCAGGTCGGGGAATGGGTCCTGACTGTTGTTTGTGCTTATGGGCCAAATATCAGTGCAGAGTACCCACCCTTTTTGGAGTCCCTGGGATGAGTGCTAGATAGTGCTCCATCAGGGGACTCCATTGTCCTGCTGGGGGACTTCAATGCTCACGTGGGCAATGACAACATGACTTGGAGGGGTGTGGTTGGGAGGAACGGCCCGCCTGATCTGAACTCGAGTGGTGTTTCGTTATTGGACTTCTGTGCAAGCCACAGTTTGGCCATAACGAACACCATGTTCGAACATAAGGATGCCCCTCTGGACACTTGGTACCAGGGCAGCCTAGGTAGATGATAGACTTTGTAGTCGTATCATCTGGCCTGCGGCTGTATGTTTTGGACATCTGAGTGAAGAGAGGAGCGGAGCTGTCAACTGATCACCACCTGGTGGTGAGTTGGATCAGATGGCAGGGTAAGATGCCGTGTAGACCTGGCAGACCCAAACGCATAGTGAGGGTCTGCTGGGAACGCCTGGCAGAAGAACCTGTCAAGACGGTCTTCAACTCCCACCTCCGGCAGAGCTTTGACCGCGTCCCGAGGGCAGTGGGGGACATTGACTCCGAGTGGGCCTTGTTCCACTCTGCAATTGTTGAGGCGGCTGTTGCTAGCTGTGGTCGCAAGTTGGCCGGTGCCAGTCGTGGTGGCAACCCCCGTACCCACTGGTGGACACCAGAGGTTTGGGGAGCCGTCAGGCTGAAGAAGGAGGCCTACAGGGCGTGGCTTGTCTGTGGGTCTCCGGAGGCAGCAGACAGGTACTGGATAGCCAAGCGGGGTGCAGCAGTGGCAGTTGCCGAGGCAAAATATCGGGCGTTGGAGGAGTTTGGTGAGGCCATGGAGAAAGCCTATCAATTGGCTCCAAAGAGGTTCTGGCAAACTGTCCGGCACCTCAGGAGAGGGAGGCAGCAACTCACTCACACTGTGTACAGTGGGGATAGGGAGCTGCTGATGTCAACTGGGGCTATAGTTGGACGGTGGAAGGAATACTTAGAGGAGCTCCTCAATCCCACCTATCGCACATTCTGAGGAGGAACCAGAGCCGGGAGACCTGGGTATGGACTGTCCAATCTCGGGGGCAGAAGTTGCTGAGGTAGTCAAACAACTACACAGCGGTGGAGCACCAGGGGCGGATGAGATTTGTCCTGGTATCTCAAGGCTATGGATGTTGTAGGGTTGTCATGGTTGACAGGTCTCTGCAACATTGTATGGTCATCAGGGGAAGTTCCTGTGGAGTGGCAGACCGGGGTGGTGGTCCCCATCTTTGAGAAAGGTGACCTGAGGGTGTGTTCCAACTATAGGGGGATCACACTCCTCAGCCTCACTGGAAAGGTCTACTCCAAGGCACTGGAGAGGAGGGTCCGACCGATAGTTGAATCTCAGATTGAGGAGGAGCAATGTGGTTTTTGTCCCGGCCGTGGAATTGTGGACCAGCTCTTGCAAGGGTGATGGAGGGGGCATGGGAGTTTGCCCAACCAATCCACATGGGTTTTGTGGATTTGGAGAAGGCTTATGACCGTGTCCCCAGGGGCACCCTGTGGGGGATGCTCCAGGAGTATGGGGTGGGTGGCTTTCTGTTAAGGGCCATTCACTCCCTTCACCAGAGGAGAGTGAGTTTGGTCCACATAGCCGGTGGTAAGTCGGACCTGTTCCCGGTGAGGGTTGGACTCCGCCAGGGCTGCCCTTTGTCACCGGTTCTGTTCATTACAGTTTTGGACAGAATTTCTAGGCGCAGCCGTGGTGTGGAGTGTGTCGAGTTTGGTGGCAGGAGAATCTCTTCTCTGCTTTTAATGGATGATGTGGTCCTTCTAGCTTCATCCAGCTCTGACCTTCAGCTCTTGCTGGGTAGGTTCGCGGCCGAGTGTGAAGCAGCTGGGATGAGGATAAGCACCTCCAAATCTGAGACCATGTTTCTTGACCGGAAAAGGGTGGCTTGTCAACTCCGGGTTGGGAGAGAGGTCCTACCTCAAGTGGAGGACTTTATGTATCTCGAGGTCTTGTTCTCAAGTGAGGGTAGGAGGGATCGGGAGATTGACAGGCAGATTGGTTCAGCGTCTGCAGTGATGCGGACGCTGAGCCGATCTGTCATGGTGAAGAGGGCGCTGAGCCAGAAAGCCAGGCTCTGGATTTACCGGTCGATCTACGTACTATGGTCATGAGCTTTGGGTAATGACCGAAAGAATGAGATCGCGGATACAAGCAGCCAAATGAATTTCCTCCGTAGGGTGGCCGGGCTCAGCCTTAGAGACAGGGTGAGGAGCTCGGACATTCGGGAGGGACTCGGAGTAGAACTGCTGCTCCTCCGGATTGAAAGGAGTCAGTTGAGGTGGTTTGGGCGTCTGGTCAGGATGCCTCCTGGACGCCTCCCTGGGGAGGTGTTTCGGGCATGTCCTGCCGGCAGGAGGCCCCCCGGGTCGACCCAGGACACGTTGGAGAAGTTACATCTCCAATCTGGTGCGGGAACACCTTGGGGTCCTGCTGGAGGAGCTGGTGGAGGTGGCTGGGGAGAGGACGGTCTGGAGCTCCCTAGTTGGGTTGCTGCCCCCGCGACCCGGACTCGGATAAGCGGAGGAAGACAACAACGATCTAGACTCAGATCTTGATCCATATTCATATCAGGATCTGGATCTAGGTTTAGATCCTGATCCTAATCCTGATCCTAGCCTAAATTCAGACCTAGATTCTGGTCCTGATCCAGATTCAGAACCTGATCCTGATCTAGATCCAGATCCAGATCCTGATCCTGATCCAAATAATGATCCAGAACCAGATGCTGATCTGGACCCAAATCTAGATCCAGATCAAGACCAAATTCCTGATCCTAATCCAGACACAAATCCTGATCCAAATCGTGCCCCAGATCCTGATCTAGACCCACATCCATATTTAGATTCAGATCCGGGTCCAGATTCAGACCTAGATTCTGGTCCTGATCCAGACCCAGATCCTGATCTAGATCCAGATCCAGATCATAATTCTGATCTTGGTCCAGATCCACATCCAGATTCAGATCCTGGTCCTGATCTAGACCCAGATCCAGATCCCATGAAGACGAATCTAAACTGTCTCATCATACGGCTTTAAAGCTCCATTTTAAATGGCCGCTGGCCTCTAACCTGCAGTATCACCAAGGTCCTCTTTTATCATTCGTACTTACGCACAGATCTGTGTGTTTGTCATGCTTATAAACTAATTAACACATTGTGTGGTATTCATCATGTTGTACTTGTGAGTGAAAATGTTCTTAAACATGAGAAAATCTCAGACCATGCGTAGGAACAGCATCTAGTGGTAGAACGGTGGAACCGCCAAGGTATCACATACGTTCCTCATTCACTAATTATTTTTACCAGTAAACAAATATTTCACTGGAAACACAGCTGTGCCACACAACTGGCGCTAAAACCTATAAAAGACATCTGAGACTGATGGGAATCTCACATTGTAGCATGGCTGATCTGGTGTTAATGGAGGATTTGGCAGATCTGAACTGATTCCTCAAGTAGATTAGACAAACCGCACAAATCCGATTCCAGTCCATATTCTATATTACAACACAGGGAACCCCCCCAAGACTCTCCTCTGCTCCTCAAACATACACACATCGCCAAGGTAACCAGACTGAATGACAGCTCAGAAGAAGCTGCACTCTCAGAGAACATTTCCAAATCAAACTAACTTCAAACAGAACAACTCACTGCTCTACGATTTATCATATTCAATTTTTTTATTTATTTCAGACGGGGACCTCCCGACCGCATTTGTAACCTCTGCAACTTTGGTTCTTTTGCATTTCAGCAACCCGTGTCTCAATGTCGCTGTCAATAGTTTGTTTTTTCTGTTTTCTTTTTTCCATCCATCTGTCCGTCCATCCATCTATCCATCCATTTTTTTGCTCACAGATTAAAATTCACTCAAAAAAGTTTTTTTGGTTCTCAGGAAATCAGCACTCTGAAGCACATTTCCTACATTGTTCTCTTCTTTTGTCACCAGGAACTGCACAGACCGAGGGGTTAAAGATCATTGGAATTAAAGTCAGGGTTGTGACGGGAGCTTTTCAAAGGTGCAGTAAGTAAATAATTATCAAGTGTTTTAAATTCATCTGTCTGTTTCTGTTGGTGTTTTTTCAGAAAGAACTCATAATAAACAGAAAAGGAGGTGAAATATCATAAACCAGAACCCGTCTCTCTCCAGCCCGACCGGGGATGTCCGAGTGGTGGTGGACACAGTTGTTCTGGGAATCGCCAGAACCCACAGAGTCCATAAATGTGTCCAGTCATTTATTATGAAACTGAATAACTGAATGAGACACGTAATTGCTGTGTGATATGTCGTCTAATCAGATAAAATTTACATGAGCAAACAGAAAGATTTCTGTGTTTTACGGTAGAAAAGGTGGATCTACACGAGACTCGTTCATGACAGCTGATGTGGAAAAGCACGGTAGAGCTAAGTAAACTAAGCCTGCTTGTGATGAAATAAAAACAAATGTTTGTAAAATGAACACACAACACAAATCTGATCAAGGACTAAAGTTTGCAAACTTGGGTCAGAAGTTGTGAAGCTGAAGAGTTCTAGTAACACTTGAGAGGTGTTCCAACAGAACCAGTGTTGCAGCGGGACTAACAGCATTAACTGGTTCCAGTCGGAGGACTGGAGGAGGGTAGAAGATCGTGATGAGGGATGAAAGAACGGGGGAAGTTTGTGATCACGTCTTCCTTGCTCCTCACTGGTCGTGATGCGTTTGGATGTTAGCTCCCTAGCAGCTTCAGCACACCTCGCTGCTGAGTTACAGCACCGCACCAGTAATGGACACACAAAGAATCGGATTACTTGTTACTAAAATACAACAATAACAGCGTTATTCCATCACTGCGGGTCAGGACAGGTCATGGTGATCACCAATCAGAGGTGCACAGAGAGCGTTCACAAGCAGCAACTGCTGTTTTAAACAGGGCTGATGAAAGGGTCTCCTTGCTCTCTGGTCCCAAACAAACTGATTCTAAAAGCTAAAATATCACGTCCTGTTGTCTGAACATGCGGCGAAAGAATGACCTGAAGGTGTTTTTATCTTAAACCTGGACTGTTCGTAAGCAGACGTATTGTTTATTGAAGTTGTAAAGGATCTTTTCTGACTGGGAGAAACGTCTGTCAGAAAAAATATTTTTTTGTGATAAAGTTCAATATTTGGTTCAGAAATGTTTCACGATCAGAATAGTTAGACATCAGTTTGTGTTGGGGATCGGGCATTCACTCAATCTTCAAAGACAAAGAAGTCACACAGGAGTTAAGTGCTCGCCCCGTAATCGGAAGGTTGCAGGTTCGAGCCCCACTCAGACTGTTGCTGTCATTGTGTCCTTGGGCAAGACACTTAACCCCCCCCCCCCCCCCCCCCCCCCCCATTGCCTGCTGGTGGTGGTCGGAGGGACCGGAGGCGCCTGTGTATGGCAGCCTCGCCTCTGTCGTGTCCCATGGCAGCTGTGGCTACAAAGTAGCTCATCCCCACCAGCGTGTGAATGACTGATTGCGTTGTAAAGCGCCTTGGGGGGTTCCACGACTCTAGAAGGTGCTATATCAAATACAAATCCTTTCATTCATCGTTCATAGAGATGCATCATCTGGTACCTGGAATTGTTCAGTATGACTAATTAGTGATCAGCCGATCAGAAACTGAACGATCAGACTTTGTCTCCTGTCAGTGAACTCACCATCACTAACTTCATTCCCACTAGCAGACCTTCCATGTACAAACTTTGTTTCCAGAATTTAACATTTGAAGTTAATCAGAAATTGGAAGGAATAAATTACGAGTTAGCTATCGCTCTTTTGTTCCTGAGCTGTGTCTATCATCAGCCAGGCAGCGTTCGCTGCACCTGCAGCCAATAATAACGCTGCACCTCATAACTAAACAGAGTCACAAACCAAAACGGACCCACTCACCTTTAGAAAAACAAAACGACTCACTGAATCAGACACGCACCATAGCTCGGGTCACCCGTCGTGCATCTGCAGCAAATCTCACTCAAACAGACTCTAGACTGCCAGAACGAAACACAAAACAAGCCAGTTTTCCTCCTCTGAGCCAAAATATCTCCTGTATGTTGCGAGGAGTGAACCTGAGCTGCCCCGTCCCTCTCATGCAGGGTTCAGGGCAGCCAAGAGCCTGACACCCCCAGCCGAGGGTCAAACATGTAAGCCGTTCTCCTGTGAGCTCAGACAGAAGGTTCTTCTCTCCGTCTATTCAGAGACGAGGCTCTGAAAACCAAAACCAGCTCCAGTTTTAGACCCGAGGCTCTGCTTTCAGGGGCCACTGGGGGCTACAGAGCCTAATCCCACCAGCCTGGACCCAAAGCTACATCAGGACATAAAATCAATGAGAAACTGGAAGGAAATGAGCAGCTTTTGAACAACAAGTCACATATTTGCTCTGATTCATTGAGACTCTAATGAACTCGGGCATCCACCTGAGCATTTAGGAATCCCATCTCCCTGACCTCCAGATAGGAATGTGATAGACTTATGAAGAAGAAGCAGGAACCCGGGGCTGTCTCTTACCCTGGAGATGGTCAGCGGCATGTTGAAGTCCTTCCCCCCCTGCAGCCTGAAGCCCCAGGGCCCAGGGCCTGGCAGGGTCACAGTGTAGGAGCTCATTCTTCAAGAAAACTAAAAAGATCCTCCAAAGGTCCAGCAGACCTGTGACTGACACCCCCGTGGTGATGGAGAGACGGGACGAGGCTCTGAAAGAGGGCACAGGGAAATGAGGAGAAAGAATCAAATGAACAAAGTGAAGGAAAGACGAGAAAGAAGAGGAACCTGCCTGCTTGCAGCTGAAGTGACAGCCTAAGAATAGCCAGAGATAGCACTGTGGCATTGTGGGAGGGGGTGTAGGGGTGAGGAGGGGTGAGGAAGGGGGGGTGGACTTATATGGTGTGAAAGGGGACACCTGGTATGCCAGGCATCACCGTGATTCACCGGGTTAATTTAGACCCAGCAGATTCTTCCAGACTCCCCTCTGAGCCCCCCCCCCCCCAAACCCCATCCAGCGGGGCACAGGGTTTCCCTCGGACCCAATCAGGAGCCATGCCAGGAAACATCTCGTTATCTCCACGGAGATGAAGCCAGAGCTGAAAGGTCACGAGCTGAGAGTGTGCGATGGGTAAAAGGTCAGCAGCCTCTGGAGTTATTTCAACCATCATCCCGTCAACATTAGAGCTAAAGAGTGTTAAACACTCCTAGATGTTACAAACGGTAGCTGATGCTCCAAAGGGAGTTTTATCTTGCCTTCAGTCAGGAGTGTCTTTTGTGGATTTGAGAGCAGTGATTGTTATTTTTGGGCTCAGATATGATGCTGACCAATGAGCTTGTCACAGTCTTTTTCTGGGTGTGCTTGTGGTTCAAAGTAGTGCCCCTATTCTCACCTGTGTAGCTTGAACCAGCTGTGGCACGGTATTCAGTTACATCTGGAAATCGGGATCCCATGATCTGCCTCCACAAACTGATTAGTGATGATTGTGATTGGTGGATCGCTGTGTGTCACATCCGCCAACTTATCGCCCATTGTCATTTGTTGGGAAGAAGAGTTGTTTGGAAAGGTTTTACTTATTGCCCAAACTTTAGGGGTGCATTGAATGAGTAGGTCAGTAAAACGAGCGCACCCAGAAGAAGACTGCAACAAGCTCATTGGTCCACATCATATGTGGTTTCCTACTGGCTGGGAAACTTTTGGCAGGATCATCTAAGGCCCAGTCGCAATACCCCGACCTAAAGTCCGCTGCAGAATGTACTTGGACCGTCGAGATTCCCAACTGAAGTGTGGATCAAAGGTGCAAAAGATCTCCAGACTTGAGAATGGAGACACTTTACGCACTCACACCAGCTGGATGGGCCGCTTCAGTCCCAGAGCACCAAAATAATCCACAGGAGCAGGTTTTAGGAGCACAGAGGGAGCTGAAGCTCCAGAGACAAATGTTTGTATGGATTAAAGAGCAGAGGAGACCATTTTTAAGAGCAAGTAAAACATCTATGAACACACAATGAGATTTCGTTAGTCTGAACAGAGTTTTGAGAGAGAGCAGAATAACATCTGAGCATAAAAACAACAATTACTGCTCTCAAATCCACAAAACTACGGCAGGATAATGATCCTGTATCCACTCAGCAGTTCAGGAGATCCTGTTGGACATGAACACACACACCTGTGTGTCACCGCAGGTGACGACCACAGAGTCTGGTGTGGGTTGTAACTGGACTGGAGGGAACGTCGCATTTGCTGGGACTATTTTCAGCTGTGGAGGAATCATCTATTGGAGGTGTGGTGGGTCTTAGCAGCAGAACAATGATGCTGCCTCAGAAATGTCTGCTGTAGGAAGAGCTGAGTTTTGGATCATAAACCAAACTTCGTGATAAGAAGCTTTTCCTGGTTCTCATCCTGATCTGATCCAGAGTCAGCTTCCATTAAATCTCCATCTAGAGTAAACCTTTCCTTGTGTGTGTCCTCGACAGAGCTGAATGTGAAACCATCTAATGACCCCGAGGAGCTTCTGCTTTCTTCATGTATGGAGGTTGTTCTGTGGAGGCGTCAGCTGAGCCCCGGAGACTGATCCCAGAACAGCGTTGTGTATCAGCAGCTAAGTTTAGCTGCCTTTGTGGCAGAGAGGAATCTGACAGAGAGATTTTGCAGGCTGGTTAAAGGTTAAAGAGCGGGATTCACACATTCAAGCTACCTGGAGACATTAGGAGCTGGTGAAAGCACAAAACACTCCAACAAAATAAAGACAGCTGCAAGTAATAAAGAGCTTTTACGGCCGCAGCTTTCAGATCAACTAAACACGTTTAAACCAGTTAAAGGCATTTCAAACCTCCACCCGCTCGGTCTGGGGACGTGTGCTGTTACTTTGCTGGCATTTCAAGTTACCGTGGCAACAACATCAGCAATAAAACCATCTCAGTTTTGCTTTTTTTATTTGTGCTTATCTCAAGTTTTCTATTTAATACCTTTAACTTTGGTTGACCCTCCCCTTGTGACATCATTGAGTTTGAACATTCTGCCTTAGAATCAAAACTCATTAATTCAATTCAATTCAAAACTACTTTATTAATCCCAGAGGGAAATTGATTAATTAATTAATTAATTTGTTGATATGTTTATTGTTCCAGAAGTTTGTGTCTCACAATTTTTTTTCTAATGAATTAATAAACACGTTACAGTCCCACCCCTGAAAATATTTTATTTCACCATTCTTGTTCGTTGTAGAGCAGCTGAGCACACCTTGTGGAGTTTTTATTATGGAAAACTGGAAAATTATGGAATTTGGTGTTGGAGATTTGTGAACACTCCCCAGCGGGTAGAAAACAGCCCAAAACAGTCAGGAATCAGCTCAGTGTGATGTTGGGACAGAGGATTACACAAACCTAGTAGATTTTTTTTCTTTAACATAGATTCTTATGACAATAAATCAGCAGTGGTAAGACTGAATTTGTGCTTTTGACTTCATGAAATTAGCTTTGTTTTGATTTTCGTTTAGCAGCTTATTGTCATTGTGTGTTGTTGAGGTAGAAAAATTGGATTCTGTTGTTTAGATGAGTCTCCTCCTATTAAGTATACGTGCAGTTTGCACATGTTGGTGAATTTTAAGAATGCTTTTGGAACACCTTTAGTGCTGGAAGTGCTCGGACCTGGTACCAGTTTCTTGGGTTCAATTTGTGTGACGCATGAAAATGGTAATTTGGCATCTCCTAGTGGTGATGTGTGGTTAGCGCATCTGAAAAACTCACTTGCAACAATCCCCCCCCCGTACCCCCACCCCCACCCACCCACCCCAAAAAAAAGAAAAGAAATATACACCAGCTGCCACCGGGCAAAAAGGAGAAATTGTCCACAGCTGGTAGGAAAGATATTAGATGTGACCATCTGAAAAATTATTTCCTTGGTGAGTTCACAGTCAGGGTTTCTCCTGGTTATAAAGCGTTATGGTGGCAGGAGTAGATTATTCAGCAGCGGGAAGACGTAGTCAACTGAAATGGTTTCCCATCAGTCTTGAAGGGGTACCTCTTGAAGCTCACGTAGAGAATGTTAAGAGTGTAGAAAGCAGCAATCAGAGCAAAGGGCGGCTTTTTAAAAGAAAATACAATATAAAACATGTTTTCAGTTATTTCACCTTTTTTTGGTTAAGTACATAATTCCTCATGTGTTCATTCAAAGTTCTGATGCCTTCAGTGAGTCCCAATATAAATGTTCATGAAAATAAAGAAAACACATTGAACGAGACAGGTGTGTCCAAACTATTGACCAGTACTGTACTTGTGTTTTAGTAGAATAAAATAAGACTAAAGTTAAAGCAACTTGTATGACTCATTTGTGACTAAAATTCAAGAGTTTTAGTCAAAAGACTAAAACTAAATTAAAAATTCTTGTCAAAAATAACACTGCAACAGAGTGGACAGGCAGGGAGAAAAGAGAGGGGGAACGGAGGGACAACAGTACACAGCAAACAAACAGACAGAACTAAAGAGCGAGGTCATCACAGAAAAATCTACAAGAATGAAAAGAAATTTAAACTGTTGTATAGTATTACTCACCATATTTGTAGTAGTGTGTACATTTCTGTGTGTGTATATCTTATATAATATATGTGAATGTGGTTATCTATCTGTGGAGGTCTAAACTGTTTGTATGAATCACCAAGTGCTTGTGGGTGTATGAAAGTAGATTTGTCACCAATAATGTTGCTTGGTTTTCTTTTTTAATTTGGTGTATATGATGAGGGAGGGGCTGCTCCACAACAGCCCAGGTCCCAACAGTGCCAGAGTCTGGGACCACGCATGCCAATAAGCACCACAGGATCGACACCAGTCAGCCAGCCCAGAGGGCTATTCTGGAAACACCCCACAAGCAGCAGGCAGCCCAAGATGCCCACAATCCTAAGCCAACAGCAACCTACCATGCCACAGCACGGGCCAAGGCCTCCAGACAATACCCCAACCCGTGGGTCCCCATCAATCCCCGCAACAGCTCTAGCTCCAGACCCCCAGCCCTGCCACATTGACAAAAGGCAGAAGTGTCAGACATCACCTCTCACCCAGGTGGACTAATGTTGTGGGTGTGAGGGTTGTAATGTATAGGTTGCAGTGAGGTGAATGTGTCTAATATGCATTAAAACTGGGGGAAGCGGTCAAGATCAAGGTCGGATTATCATATGGACAAACTGGGCACAGGCCCAGGGGCCCACAACCACAAGGGGGCCCACGCGAGCAGCAGTCTTTTTTTTCTGCAGTCTTAACATTGGAGAAAAAAGTTAACAAGTAATTAAACTTGCGCCCACATTTTCTAAGTTAACAGACATTTCTTTTAACAACGGTAGTTTTTGCATCTTTACTGCCTGCTTCAGCCCTCTCCCCTCTCCCCCTGCACAGCGGCCACAAACTCACTGATGCGCCTGCTGCCTCTCAGAGTTCCTGCTGATCTAAACATTGAAAAAACCATTTCATTTTCTGTTCCTCACTTCTGATTACCTTCAGTGGTGTCTGTTTGTTGCTACCAGGTACAAAAATGAACTTGTTTTTATTTGACTATTTTTCTGTCCTGCCTGTTTATTATCTTCCTGTATCTCCTCTCAATCCTGAAGAAAAACTGCTATCTGGCTTCATATTTTCACCTCATGAGTTACCTTTGAACTGCAGTTCTAAAAGATCTACCGACCGCAAACATAGCGGAGTGCGCGCTGGCCACACCGTTGCGGTGAAGTCACCAGAGGATGAAACAGGTGATGTGCTCGCTCCGCAGCAGCGAAACACATCAAACACAAATAAAAAACAGAATGCATGAAAGGATATGAGCCAACATGAACTATCGTGTGTTAAATTTGTTTTTGAGGTGGAGACACTGATAATGTTACTGTGGCCGTGCTCAGGACACATCTGTCTGGAGCGCATCAACGATCAGAGCTCTGCGCCTCTCCGCTCAAAATAATCCCCAGAGAGTCCACATAGATAATTTAATATAAGCAGTACCATGATCGTTTTCGGGCTAAAAATAGTCTACAGTCCATCTTCCCTAATGTGTTTGTGGCCCTGCAGATTTTTCTAACTCTATCAGTTACAAATTGTGAAGAGTAACGATCATTTTCACAAATGGCAAGAATAAAAATTAACTGAGAACAACACAAACTCAACAGCGCCTCAGTGCACTGTCACTGATGGCTATTGAATCTCAGCTTGTAAGGAATCTGGACTTTGATGACATTGTAAATGAATTTACTAATAGAAAGCAGTTTTTCTGAAGGCAAGAGAGGAGACCAACAAGAGGAGACAAAAAGAGGAGTAAGGAAACAGGAGTCAAGAGGAGGAAGGAGACAGGAGACAAGAGGAGGAAGGAAACAGGAGACAAGAGGAGGAAGGAGACAGGAGACAAACAAAAACCATGCAGATATTTCTTCTTTGCAAACTTTTCAATAACTTTTAAACAATCCTGCATTACTTTCTGTTGTGGTATGACAGTGGGATCTCTTTTACAGCAGACTCACTTGCCCCCACTGTCCCACAGATTGGAAACATATTTGTTCGTACAGACAGAAGAGAAGACAGGAGCACTGTGAGGAAGAGAGAGACAGAAAAAGAGGAGAAAAGAGAGGACAGCGGAAGAAAGACATATGAGTGAGGCACAACCATCGACATATATACTGGACAATTCATTTCCATAGGCTCCAATAACATGTTTTTGAGGCTAAATGGGAGGTGACCACCACCGCCATGATGACCGTGTCACAGGTTCCGTCAAGCCCAGACAATTCCACAAAAGGGAAGAGAGGTGGACCTGAGGGTGGGGCTGTAAGGTTGGGATCAACTGACGACACCCGGTCGAACTAGCTACAAGCTAACCTGAAGCTAACCCAAAGCTAACGCGGAGGTGGGAGCTAAGCTAACGGAGGTAGCAACCTAGCTACAACCGGAGTTAACTGTGCACAACACCAGAGCTTCTGAGTCAGAGATACGCTGGATAAAACCAGGTGGAACACAGAGGTCTCCTGAAAGCTGCTGAATGCCAGCAGCCCGCGCAGCAGACAGAAGCCACGATCAGACAGAGATGCGCCGAGCTGCGGGGAGGGGAGAAATGGGTGGAAAACATCGGTCTCCCGAGAGCTCCACAAGCTGATAGTCGGAACCCAGCTCCACCAACATGTTATATTTCAACCCATTTTCTAAAGTGCAGCATTATGTTAAATGCACTGGGTTTTACCCTATTACATTTAAATTTCATGGTTAAACAGTACATGTTAAAATCTAAGCTCAGCTCGGCAGTGACCTAAAATACATAAATATAATTTTACTTACCGAAAAAAAAATGAAGTGGAGACTCCTTGGACGCTCTATTAGTGCAATTAATGCCACAGCAAGTCATTTTATCCAACAATTGCACAAAAAATATCCAAAAAAGAATACACAAACGCAGAGACTCAAAATCCCGGAACAGTTTCCAAGCCAGACCGAGGCTCTCCTGAGGCCTTTCCATGGAGCTAGCTCTGTGGTCACATGGGTCTGATGCTCATTTAATTATACAGAATTTTAGGCTTTTAATACACTTAAACAGAAGAGTGAGACCCCCCCCCCCCCACCCCCCCCTCAGAGTTGTCATGAGTGTAAACTAGATCATTTAAACAAAAAACATGTTTTGGTACCAGGCTGTAAACATGTTTATTTCTGCTGTGAAATTGGTATTTTTAACATGGGAGTCAATGAGGATTTGCCCGCTTCTGACACCAGCCCCCAGCGGATGAGGGTGGAACTGCAATTTTTGGTACTTCCGGGTTGGCCTCAATTTTTGAGCTGCATTGTGGGGGCTTGGGCACAACAGGAAAATCATCAGGTATGAGTGTTTGTGATTAGGTTATAAAACTATTTTGACCTGGAGGTAAATGCTTTTGTATCAACATAAGTAAGTGATTTTTAATATTGGCAATGTTATGAAATATCTAAAAAGTGCTACTGGGTGACAGTAATGTTGGGGGAGGCCGGGTGGGGTGGAGGGGGTGGGGTGGTGGTGGTGTGGGGGCAGGGCCCTAAGCACATTGTGCCCAGGGGCCCCTGCAATGATAATCCGGCCCTGGTCAAGATGAGCAGTGTAAATATCTTTTATTGTCATTAAATGATAGTCCATTCAACAAAATTTCCTACCGCTTCACATTAGGTGTCCACTGAAGATGCTAAAAAAATGGCTAAAACAAGTACAATATGCACCATGCAAATAAAAACAAAGACAGTACAAAATGCAATAAATAGCATCAATGTATTTATTTTTCTGTCCATTCAGGGTTCTAACAGCCCAGGGAAAGAAACTGTTCCTCAGTCTGTTGGTCCTGCAGCTGAGGGATCTGAACCTTTTCCCAGAGGGCAGCATGGCAACAAGGTATTGGTTTGGGTGGTAAATGTCCCTGGAGATTGTCCTTGCTCTAGTGAGACACCTCTGCAAGGCGATGGTGTCCAAGGAAGACACCGCCGCTCTGATGACCATCTGGTATCTGTTTTTGTCAGCTACTTTGCACCCCGCGTACCACACAGGGATAGCGTAAGTCATCACGCTCTCAATGATTTCTCCGTAGAAAGACACCAGGAGGTTGGTCTGCAGCCTATTCCACTTTAGGACCCTCAGGAAGTGCAGCCGCTGTTGTGCTTTTTTGACCAAGGCAGTGGTATTGATCGTCCATGACAGATCCTCACAGATGTAAATCCCGAGAAACTTAGAGGGAACTCTCTCCACCTCAGCCCCTTTAATGCAGAGAGGGCGGGCGGCATCTTTACTCCTTTGGAAGTCAATAACCATCTCCTTGGTCTTCTTGATGTTAAGAGAGAGGTTGTGATCATCACACCATTCTGATTAATGGCGAACCTCATCTCTGTATGCTACGTCATCGTTGTTATGGATAAGTCGTACAAGAGTGGTGTCATCTGCAAACTTTATGATCTTTTTAGAGCGATGAATAGGAATGCAGTCATGGGTGTAGATGGTGAACAGCAGGGGGCTTAGCACACAGCCCTGAGGGGAACCAGTGCTGAGCATCAGAGTGGATGACTGCCTGTCACCAAACCTGACAGCCTGTGGGCTATTGGTGAGGAAATCTTTGATCCAGCCACAGGTGGTAGGGGGGAGGTTCAGATTGATCAACTTGGCTACAAGAATGTTCAGGATTATGGTACTAAAAGCAGAGCTAAAATCAATAAAAAGCATTCTAACCGGAGGTGCCAGTGATGGGAGAGCTGCATGTACTAAAGCAGTTACAATTATGCTTAGAGCTGTTGTTACAATCCAGGCTGTCTAGGGGGCCTGGGGTAACAAGTGAGGATGCATGTTCTCGTGTTAAAAGTAACAAAACAACATTTATTTACATTGTAACGTGAGGAAATATGGGTTTTCTGTGCCAAAGGTTTCATTTGACTCGGCTGGGTCACAGCTGGGTCGCTGAGAACTTTCACCCACAGATTAAGACCTGAACGCCAGTGAGTCTGGGAGAAACCATAACATCTGAACACCTGCAGTGCCAGAAGATGTTGTTCTCATGGAAAAGCTAGTCATAACATAACAAAGTCTTAAACTTCCTTTCCCTTATTATTAATGCTAAATAATCATTTTACCATTTTACTCATTATAAATGTATTTTAATCAAATGAATGATTATTATGCTTTGGGTAATCATAATAACTAATGAATCAATGCTTAATTAAATAATGTTTTGAGGATGTTTGGTAACGACCTTCACACACACTCAAACACTCACTCAAACACTCACACACACACAAACTCTCACAGTAAACTCCAAAACACATTTGCTCTGACGCACACGTTTGCTTTGAGAAGAGAAAGGCTTTTGGTAAGTTTTCAGTTCATGATTCAGTTCGGTGTTTGACAACGAAAGAGGGAGGACTTGTGAACAACGCCAACGGGGAACGGGGCTGCGGCTCCTTTCTCCCCCCCTCACGCTATTCCTGCCAAGCCAGATAGGAATAGCTGAAATGCAACCAGCTAACGCAGACTCGTCCAGAGTCTTTTGATTTCTGAGTAAATTAAACTTAAGAAAGCGCATCTGCAAACGCTTCATCATCATGTGTATCGAGGTCATCTCTGGACCGGAGCGTCGGACACCTTCGTCTTCTCTGGCAGCCAAGGTGCCCTGGATGAAACATCGTCCTTTGACGTCCCGGGTCTAAAAGAGGGTCCGAATACGGTGAGGCAGTCCACGACAGATAGCTTTTGATGCATCTTTTCCAACGAAACCTAAGTTTATTCAAACCATCACTTTTCACTCAGACACCTGTTTCTTCCTGAAGCAAAATCAGACGCACAAACGCATTCATCTCACCTTATTCTCAATTCTCATACATTCAACACAAGGTCTATTTGAGCAAGTTTAAAATATCAACTGTTAAGGATTGTTCAACAAAGTTGCCAATGTTGATTGTTATTTCCTATGCTTGTCATTTCAAAATCATTAGTTTAATTTGAAGAATTAAATCTTTTAACTTTCAAACGTGTCTCTTCATTGAACTGAAACACAGACCCACGGATATTATCGACAGTTTATCGATGAAAACAACCTTTGAGTCTTCTTAAAACTATAAAATTTGGTTATTAATTTATTACAAATTAATATCACAAATTAAAATGTAGGATGGTTCCTCTTTCATAAAAGAGCCTAAACCATTACTCTACATTAATTGGCAGAGCCTACCCAGGTTCACTACAACATAAATATAAACAC
This sequence comes from Nothobranchius furzeri, assembly GCF_043380555.1. NCBI lineage: Eukaryota > Metazoa > Chordata > Actinopteri > Cyprinodontiformes > Nothobranchiidae > Nothobranchius > Nothobranchius furzeri. The sequence goes on from NC_091752.1 coordinate 44,742,983, forward strand.
AAAACACAGATTAACAAGACACATCAGCAGCAACGCAAAACGATTAACAACTAAACTCTCATACTAACCAAATTAATACAAAAACTACGAAAGACCATCACATAATTTCCTTTTTACTGAGTGATGTCTTATTTAAAGTAAGCGAAGGTGTAAAGCTTCCTTTACACCTAAAAAGGCTGACGGTTAAACACAAAGAGTTTCCTAAGCACCCACCAAAGTTGTTACATAAAACTTAACAAAACCAAAAGCTGCTAAGGAGACAGCAAACCACAGAGAACCTCCCTGGCCTGCTGCTCCCTGAACTGAGGGCTGGTTGACTTTTATGTTGCTGGCAGAGCTGATCATCAGGATCAGCTGGGAGAGTCTAACTGGGAAGCAATCTAGTGCTGCATCTGCTCTCTCTCTCTCTCTCTAACACACACACACACACACACACACACACGCACGCGCGCGCACGCACTAACACACACACACACACACACACACACACACACACACACACACACACACACACACAGGGAAAAACCCAAATAGCCCTGAGCCATAACAGCCGTCCTGAGGATTTCCAAGCGGGGATGGGAACCTCCATGCAGGGACAGACTGGTGGACCACCAGGTACAGATAATGAGCAGCCAGCCGCCATCTCTGGACTGGGCACCCCATGCAGAGAGCCCCCATCAGCACCACTGCCTGCTAGGACCAAGCACCCACCCTCAGGTCATCCTCGAAGGACCCAGGAGCATGGCCCAAAGCACCTGCCCACCCCACCATAGGTCGGCAGCAACCAGGTGGCCGATTGCCACCATGCTGGCAGCAATCCTGCCAGGGGAGGGCTTAGGACCCACTGGTCGAGGCCACACACCAGACCCACCCACAGTAGCCAGGAATCCAGCATTCCAGGTCTGCTGGCTGCAGCATGGCAACCGCAGGAACCCCACCCAGAAGTCATTCTCTGCCATGCCCCACCTCCAGCCACTTTAAAAATGGATCTCACTTACACAGAAAGTGAAGAATTTTTGCAATAATTCACCAAAACTCTGCAAAAAATGTTGTTAAATCATAAAAAACTGAATTCAGAAAGATAAAGATAGAAACAAGAACAAATGTAAGGCTCGTCACCGATCCAACATGATAGGAATAGCAGCCGGAGTCTAATTCATGTTTACATGTCAGATCTGTAAAAGCTGCTGACCTTTAGTTCAAAAGTCAAACCATCATAGGACAAACTGGAAACCAATATGTGGTCTGAAACCAGCTCAGAGTTAATGGTGTGTGATGAAAGCTGTCTGCTAGCAGAACTCAGATCAGTTTGTCATCTCCAGCAGATCAAATGTTCAAATAAATCCAACCAGCAAAGACAACTGAGTCCTGGTGAAGTCAGATTTAGTAAAAAGCCTCAACCATCACTGGTCTAAACTGTTTTTCTCTCTCTTCACCTGTTCCTATCATGTAACGCGCACAGAGACTCCGCCCACCTGTTCTGGCTTCCAGCTCCGCCCCTCAGGCCCGCTCCGATCATTAAACCCAGCAAACACGGTGAAAATATCCCAACTTTACCGGAGCTTCAGGGCGGCTTCATCCGTAGGTGGAGATCCGGCTGGCGGAGTTACCGGGACCGGTACCTGTCCGACTCCTGTGGAAGAAAAAAATTAAAACGCAAACATTTGTTTGGTAACTGTGGCTCTGACAGCCTGCGGTGATCGGGGGATCCTGCTCCGGTCCCCGTACCGGCGGGGGGTGTTTACGGAGGATTTTCATTAGCAGGATTTTTATTTAAAGAGCCAGCAGCAGCAGAAGCCCTGTACCATGACTCGTGCATGAGCACAGTGAGATGTTTAGTTTATTATCAGACATCATAACTATAAATAGAACAGAATAGAGTTTATTTGTAATTGCTCATGGCAATTACAATTCGGATGGTTCTCCATTAATAACGCACAAGTCAATAAATAACAATACATATCAAAAACATAGAGGGCTAAAAACAATTAAAACATTTTATCAGAACAACAAGAAAGTGATGTGCAAACGATTCTGATCTGCTAAAACAACAGTTAAAAGGATTAAAAACACATGAGATGAATAAATAAAGACCATTTGCAGTTAGTACAAATTACTGACGGGGATGTGGGGAATGGTGCTGTTGTGTTGAATGTTCTGACGGTCCTAGGGAAGGATCTGTTGGGAAGTCAGGTTTGGGATTTACTTGACCTGTAGTGGCACCCTGGGGGCAACAGGTCAAACAGGCAGTGGGCAGGGTGGGTGGGGTCACGGAGGATGGCAGTGGTTCTCTTCATTCTTCTGAAGATGCACTCAAAGGATGGCAGGATGCAGCCAACAATCCTCTGGGCGGTCTTTATTGTCCTCTGCACAGCCTTCCTGTCCTCAGCTGTGGAGCCTGGATACCTCACACTCAGAGAGTAGGTGAAGGTGCTCTCCACAGAGCAGTGGCAGAAAGTCAACAGCAGCTTCTGGTCCAGGTTACACCTTCTCAAGACCCGGAGAGAGGGGTTGAGAATATATATATATATATATATGTGTGTGTGTGTGTGTGTGTGTGTGTGTGTGTGTGTGTGTGTGTGTGTGTGTGTGTGTGTGTGTGTGTGTGTATGCCAGGTAAACAAGACTTATTAATAATTTGACACAGAGAAAAAAATATAGATTATGAAAATAATCTATTACTATATTTTATTATCAATGATGATGAAAGACAGATGATTATGAATGGCGATTCAAAGTGATATCAAATGAGACAATGAATGAACTCTGGGGGGTGGGCAAGTCAGGGAGTGCGGGTATGGACCCCATTTCCGCATTCCTGTGGCAACCTGCCCCCCAATTTTATTTGCACCTTATACACTTCCACTGACGACATTCCACACAAACACACACTTAGGGCCTTGGGAGTGAGCACATTCAACAGCATTTGGCAGGGGGATATCTCAGCCTCCTCCCGGGTGCCGGTGCCCACTTCCAATTTTAAACCGCACTTAGACGCCGAGGGCTGAGGGTGTAAATGGGGTGGTGCGCTGGCATCAGTTGGCATAGGCCAGATGATGCCCGCACTGCCCACTCACCAGAGCCATGGAATACACCTCATGATCACACAACACTATATTGGAGCAGGCGGAGGCAGACTAGGGGTCTTAGCCACCTCTGTTGTTGCTTGGCTTCCTGGGGCTGGAGGCTAGGAGGGAGATCTGGCCATCTGGTTGGGGTCTGGGGTGGTAGATTGCTGTGCTCAGTGTTGGGCGGGGGAGCCTGCTCATCAGCACCCCAGCAGAAAGGGTCGAACTCTGGTTACCGGTGATGGTTGTACCCAATGTGCAGCAGTACCGGGACCAGAGTGAATAGGGTGTGTATGGGGAGCATGAGTGGGTGTCCGGCATGCATTTTTGTAAGTCTTTGGTTGTGTATGTGTATGTGTGAGCATGAGGGAGGGAGTGTGTGACTGTGTTTGTGTATGACTGTATATGTCAGGTGGGGCCTTTGACTCCTCCCCTCTCCTGGAACTTCTTTTGATGATATAGATCTTCGTCCCCCCCTCCCCCTGCCACACCTGGTGTGAGGGGTTGTGCCTTGGTCTGCCTGAGTGTTCGTGGCAACCGGGTCTGGGGGTTTAAGATTTTGGCATCTGCCTGATAGATCCCGGTGGCTGTCTGGTGGGGTCTGGGTGCCTGGGC